>NW_026859146.1:0-80584 GCF_026571515.1 Ruditapes philippinarum
CTCATGGATGACCATTTATCAATTTATTACACAATACAATTATACTCCAACTCTATATTATTGGCGCAACTCTATAATAGAGTCTATTACCAATGTACTCACAGTTTTTTGTCATGTGCGGTCACATATAATGATATATGGTGAAGTTCAAAATATTTGACCTCATTCAATAAAAAATGTAATGATTAATTCTGCTTCGCTCATAATATTTGTTTTTAAATCATCAGTTGAATTTGTCTGCAAAAAATAATACACATACACTATTATATGACTATAATTTAATAATAATAATAATAAAAATGTTAAAATATTTATTTGTTAGTTACTGAAATTCCTCGCAGATTCTTGAAATTCAAAAGCACTGAAATACACAAAAACACTTGCGTGCAAAGTAGCATCCATAAATAAATGAAATTTTATATTTCCATTGTTAAATAGTATACACAAAATTTACAGACGAGATGACCTCTGACAAATGACTAGTAAGTCAGGTCTTCAAAGGAATCTGTCAATCTCTAAGGTTTACACATGTAGTCCCTGCTGAATCATCAAAGAAGTGACTTCACCATTTTTTGATATATCAAGAAAAAAAAATCTTCTTTTCTTGTTTAATTGTTTATTACACATATTTAATCAATATTGCTTAAAAGTAAAAAAAAATGTTGTTTGATAATAGTGTCAATTGTTAACATTTTATTAATCACAAGTGCATTTTGATTGTGATAAATTTATTTCACATGTTTTACGCAAATGGAACTTCAAAACAACAGATTTTTATACATATACAGATGATGTTATGGCTGTTACTAAAGCAATAGATGATTATAAGTGTTATAGATGATTATTAGTGTTATTAATTTTTTTCTATATTTGAAATTTCTGTATATGAAATGTATATGTGATATTTATCACAGCAGGGTCTTTCAAATAGAATAATCTGGAAACGCGCTATGTAAACCCGTCTCACTACAATTA
The DNA here is from genome assembly GCF_026571515.1 of Ruditapes philippinarum. Lineage (NCBI taxonomy): Eukaryota > Metazoa > Mollusca > Bivalvia > Venerida > Veneridae > Ruditapes > Ruditapes philippinarum. The sequence goes on from NW_026859146.1 coordinate 976, forward strand.
AACATGTCTCTGCAGAACTCGGTATATTTGCTATACGTTAATCAAGTATCCAAGAAAAGGGCGAAAATTAAATACAAGAGCAAAAATGAAAATTCTAAGGACATGTTCTTTAATCTTGTGAAAAAAGGATAAATATTTCAGAACATAATGTTTTTAAAGCCAATTATCTGTTGAAAAACATAGATTGCTTGTTCAGAAAATTTGCGGATAAACAGCGTCATTTTGAAAATGCATCAAATTAGGCATTTAATATTTGTAAATGACATTGTATATTATATGTACATGTATATTACATTGGTTTATATGTACTTGTAATTTGCATGTATGTTGCATTATTTTATATGTGCACGTATGTTGCATTATTTTATATGTACATGTGTGTTGCAAGATTAACATAACATCATTTTTACGCCAAAGTATCATGTTACGCTATAATTATTACATCATTATTATTATTATCCTGATGAAGGTGTTGTTCACTGAAACGCATTGATAATGAAGTAATGATATTTTGAAAAACTGTACGTGTTGTTGTTGTTTAAACATCGTTTTAAATAACATTGTAAAATATTATAAAATGTTTACATATATATTAAATAACATTTTTTCTCTGTAAAATCAATTTCTGTTTTTCCATTGAACAATGCATTAATTAATTAAAAAAAGCTTATAAAACTCAGACCTATTTTCAAATATGAGCAGTAAATTTTTACCTTGACACCAGGAATGAACAATTCCTAATTTCATTACAAATCTATAAAATTGTTACTTTTTAAAGTAAAAACTTATAATTTAATGTAGCCATGGTGAGGTTTAAGTAGTTTTTTTAACGATTTAACAAAACATCTTCCAATTTGATTTTAAATGGTGATGTACTATGCCAGATCACGGTCTGTATTAACCTATATATATAATCACGTGCTTCAGCTGAGACATCTTTTTTCATAAAATTGGTCGGACATCAGACCATTCTATTTGAAGGGAAACTCTGTGATTTTCCAACGGTGATTGTTTTTACCTTCGTAGTGATTTGCCATAATATGTCCCCGCGATTTTCCACTTGCCATTAAAAGTGTCCACAGTGACAAAGCAGAAAGTGCAAAAATCACTTGAGCTGTACTGTAGGGTATGCCTAAAATACAAAAGAGAGTCTTTTTTGAAAGTTTTTGACAAAAGTGAGCGAAAGTGACTTAAAAAATATGAATTATCGTGTTTAAATAGAATTTTACAATAAAATTCATTTAATACCTATATTATCAGAAATTAATAATATTTATTTGCAAATTGATTATCCATGTATACAGTTACTGTCAGTTAAAGTAGGTCATTAGTTGGAATAGCAACCACTTCAACAGTGATGTTCTTTTTTTATATTACAGTGTCAGTGATTTTCCTCCTTAATATATAAATTATAACACAAGCCTATAAAAGGCCTCTTCACAAATTGAAATTTTTTTAAATTTAAATTTTGAACTAACACAATCGTTTTTACTTCCTAGATAAGCAATTTCAGTGATAATTCTACAGAAAATCAAGAGGTTTAAGGCCTCTTCCAAAAAAAACCAACAAACTGAGTGTTTTATCACAATTTAAATTTTATCAATCAAATTTTTTACTAAATTGTCATTATATTCATGATGACATTGACATGAGCCCCAAGACACCCACAGACTAAAATAGATTCTGTATAAACTGAATAGAAATAATGAAATTTATAAGTTAATGATATTTGAACACAAGCACATTGATTTGACACAAAGGAAACCTCATCAAGTAATTCTTTCAAGCTGGGTAAAAAGAAAAAGTGAGGCATTCTTTGTAAAATTGTTCTCTTGGAAACCTTGGAAGACTCAGACAAAAAAGAATCTTTCAGTCAGGTTGTTTCATAATACAATATACTGTCTTAAAAAACAGAGTATGCTTTGATATAAATTATCAACATTTAAACACTGCAGACAGAGGCTGCAGACATTTGTGCTTATAAGTTTGTCTGGACACTCATCGTCACAGTATATAATGTAGTATGTACGGAATATATACCTTGGGTAACTCAGACGATGCTGGACACTAAAATAAGAATGAAGGTCAATAGTGAACCCGTTTTATTAACAAAATATAGCTATTTCGGTTTTTATGACATTTATGAAATGCAGCTATAAGCGTATGGAAGATAAAACATTTTTGTAAATATGATTTGAATTGATGACCTGTTGTGTTTATTCAATCACAAGTCTGACATTGAAATTAGATATTGATGGCTTTATTATAATACATGTGCGGCCGTCTGAAAATAATTGATCTGACCTATTAAACACATTGATTTATACTTAAAACAAATAGCTGATATTAAAATTGTTCTGAATAGTTGATTTAAGACTTTAAAGCAAATAAAATACAAATTGAGAATTTCTAGAACAGTATTAAGTTTACTAATATCAAAACTGGATTTAACTGGTTCTAATAGGGATTTTTATTATCAATTCATGGCTTAAAGCAGTGAACAAATTAAGCATCAGTAGAAAAGCAAAGTTAATTTTCTGGAACTTTGTGTTAACTCCTAACATTTTCAACTCTTTTTTTTTTACATTCTGTAATCATATTTGAAATTTTGTAATTGGCTAAAATTACCAGTATTGCAAATGTTCATCTTCAACTTTATTGTAAATTGCAATTAAAACAAATATAATGTGAATTGTTAAAAGACCTTGACCTTCATAATATGCTCATTTTTTGTAACATCAAGTTGGGCTGAATAGATTTAATTTTTATATCAAAATATTAACTGTTATTATTGTGGTGATTGACCAACAGTTGTAACATTGGAAAATTTTTAAGATGAATTATTACTCTGCCTAAAATATTGATTGACTGCCCTCCACCTCTTTTTATAAATTGAACGTTAGGCCTACAGGTTAATTCAAATGCATTATACAGACATTTCCTTAGGACATGTGAGTTATTTATCATTCATGCAAAGAAAATTATAAATTTTGTAAGGAATAATGTCAAAATGTGAATCTTATTATTTTGACTTTCACCTGTTCACTCATTATACATTGTACATTTGTATACCCTTGGATGGGCATAATGTCACTTTAATTATGAAATGAGTGTGGCAATAGCAGGTTCACTTATTGATATAATGTCTAAGCATATTTCTGATTGTAAAATAAATTATGAATTTTAATCTAATAAATCTCTGATATTTTTTTAGAATCTAATATTAACTCAGTATGTATAGGTTAATTCCCACTTTCCATACTGAATTATGTCCAATGTCAAAATAAGGTAAATAATTAAGCAGGGTTAATGTTTGTTAAGCATAATGAACTTCAAAATTGACTTACTATTACAATGTACTTCAGTATTATTAATACTGTATACACATAGCAAATATATTATCAGTTATTTAATAATGAAATTTAGTGTCTTCATACCTTGTGCTTACTGTGAAGTTCAGCAGCTTTTTTGGTTCTTCGAAAATATTTAGAAATAAAACGCATTTGAAAATAAAATTTTGATATACAGTAAGTAATAGACACGAGGCTATCTGATTTGTACGAGGGGGCGTAGCCCCCGTGTATTAATCAGATTGCCAAGTGTGTTGATGTTCTTTCTCTTTTGCATCATAGTCAAACATAAAAACACGTTCCTTGTTGTCACAATATGAAGCCCCAGAAAAAAGTTACCAATGAACAAGCATCTGAATATGAAATTTCTATCGCTTTCCATTAATAAGTAAACCCCAGCAATAATGAGCCAATCAATGGGCATGCTCTGGAGTGCAGGTAACTAATACCTGCACTCCAGTTAAAGCACTGTGCATGTATATGTATACGATTTAACTCTGACACATTTTCAACAGAAAGGTCCCCAAACTATGATACAATCATGTATAGTCACATTTCTTGCTTTATTTTAAATTACAATGTACTTTGATGCATATCTATACCTTGATACTGATAGAAATTTCTTTTGTAGACAAAAAAAAGATTTATTCAGAGTCTTACAATGTAAATCTTTAATAGGAAAGTTAAAATTTGAATGACCTTTTAATTTCAGGAGCAAAAGGAAAAGGGGTCAAATGGACGAAGAGGGCTGAATTCCATTGCCAACTTCTTTAATAATCTTACACCTAATAACTCAAGTAAATCCAAAAAGAAAGGATTCAACAATGTGGTCTCTACTCACAGTTCAGAGAGTAGCAGCTCCTCTGATATGTCGAATACAGAGTTACCTCCCATTAACAGTAAATCCAGGCTAACTGTGCCAAACACTGCTTCAAGAAGCACTACTCCATCTTATGCAGTTGACTCGCGGGCATCAAGTAGAAATACTATGGTTTCAACAAGTTCAAAAGCATCAAAGACGTCAAAAGGGCCGTCTGTATCGAGACAGGACATTCATTTAAATATCGCTAGTAGGAGTTCGGCAAATGCTGGTGCAGGCGTCAGCAATTCATCGCCGAACCAGGCAGAAAGAGTTATCTATCCTGTCCGAACTAAAACATCAGATCAGTTAAGGTAGGTTTGTGTGAACATGTATTGCTGAGAATTTATGTCATGTACAGGCATTCATGCTTATACATATTTTCGTTCTGTAATAGAGCTTGAATGTTGTGCATTTTAGGGAAGATGTACTGTAAAAGAGATGATATTTTATGTTATTAAGGGAAGATGTTTAATAGAGAAGATATTTTGTGTTATTTAGGGAAGATGTACTGTAAAAAGAGATAATATTTTATGTTATTTAGGAAAGATGTACAAATGTACGGTAATAGAGATTATATTTTATGTTATTTAGGGAAGATGTACGGTCAGCTAGAGAGACAGGTAACTGGAAGAGTGTTCAGGAGTTCTACTCCACAACTTTTGATTCATTTCTAGAGATCAACGCTGCATTTAAGGTGAGTCTGTCAAACTGTATTCATTTCTTATTTGACATTATTCATTAAAGTAAAATGGTTTTAAGCTAGAATGATGGAAGTGATACCAGGTATTGATAATGATGTAAAATGGAACCTTTACAAACATAAAAAATCTGACTACAACCTTTATTTTTATGTTTAACATTTATTTACCTATTTTGATAGATATAAAGGTTTTTTTTTATTGAAGCAGAACTTTTGAAATATTTGATAAAATTTTGGAAAGAGTAAGTTTAATTAATATTGTTATGCACATTGCTGAACATTATGTTGTTTTTCATAAAGGGCTTTTAAAATTTTGGTGTATACATGTACTCCTTGAAGGATTTTTACCCTGTTAAATAAGGATCCAATGTGGTCACAAATGTAAAGTTGATATTTTTCAGTCAGCTGGAAACTTTGAGCCTAATGCTGCAAATATTTTTGTGACATTAGATAATAATTTACATGCAGACCATTATAAATTCTATTGATGATAGAGTTTACAAGAAAATTGTTCGCCCGGTCTCACATACTAATTAACTAAAACATTTTCAAAGTTCAAAGAAAACCTTTAAATGCAGGTTTCCAGGGACAACAAAGGAAATATTGCATTTAAACAGAAATTGTATGCCGCAGATATGAAAGCAATCAATGAAAATTTAAAAGGCTGTTGAATTTACATTATGATTTTGAATATCAAACTGATGTCAGTGTTATGGTCTGCTATTATCTATAGCGAAATTGATTTCCCCGCCAGTAGCTCTTTTCAGCTTAAAGGAAGCGCCAGTCAATACTTATTGATCTACACAGGGGTCATGTCAGTAATATCCTTACCTAACAGAGTTAATTATTATTGATATTGACCTTACTGTTTTCTCCGTCTAATCATCGTAAAGATTTGAGGAACCGATATAGGCAATAAATAGATGTCTGTGATGGCAACAATGTAAATCAAAGTAATTGATCCAGAAATCTTAGTGTGAATTGAACTACAATATATATCAAAGATTTTATCATGACCCGTTACAATCAGGAAAATGCCCTTCAACATTTTACGAGCTTATGCGGGACTATAAGTAAATTGTCTTCTACATTTATTTTTGACTGATACGTACCTTCCTTATAATTTTAAGAACTGTTAAGGCTTCTTTCAGACATAATTAAACTCCTGTATGATGTTTAAAATATAACTATCCCTGTTAGAATATTTATAGTTAATTGAAAATAGTTATAAGCTTTTAATTTTGCTAGGGACTGATGTTTAATCGTTAGATCCTTACTTTGACTTTTTATTTGAGTAACAATAAATTTAACCACAAAAATATTGACATGTGTTTTATTGTTAAGAAATATGTTGTGGTGAAATTCTTATTGTATTCACTAATCTGATAATTAGACAGGTCAGGGATCTATGCATGTATTGAATCCCTAAATGGTATGAAATAAAACAATCATATTTATTTGACGGGCACATTTTTAGCTCGACTATTCGATAAGAATAAGTAGAGCTATTGCAGTCACCCGAGCGTCGGCGTAACCACTTATGTTAAAGTTTTTGTAATAGTTCAAATATTTTCAAAGTCCATTGACATATGGCTTTGAAACTTTGCACACTTGTTCAACATCATGACCCCAACCTGTAAACAGGAGGAGGTAACTCTATCAAGCATTTTGACAGAATTATGCCCCTTTTTCGACTTAGAATTTACGTTAAAGTTTTTGTAATAGTTCAAATATTTTCAAAGTCCATTGACATATGGCTTTGAAACTTTGCACACTTGTTCAACATCATGACCCCAACCTGTAAACAGGAGGAGGTAACTCTATCAAGCATTTTGACAGAATTATGCCCCTTTTTATGCCCCCACAATGTGGGAGCATATAGCGTTGCACTTGTCCGTCCGTCCGTCAGTCCGTACGTCCCGAAATTTTGTGAACGCAACTCCTCTTAAACCAGATGGCAGATTTTGCTTAAACTTACAGGGATGAACAACCTTAATGTGTAGATGGTAGTAAAGGAAGGAATTTTTGCTGCAACCAAATTTAACAGAATTATGGCCCTTTGTTGATTTTTTCACTATGTACTATGTAGAAATTTTGTGAACGCAACTCCTCTTAAACCGGATGGCAGATTTTGCTTAAACTTACAGGGATGAACAACCCTAATGTGTAGATGGTAGTAAAGGAAGGAATTTTTGCTGCGACCAAATTTAACAGAATTATGGCCCTTTGTTGATTTTTTCACTATATACTATGTAGAAATTTTGTGAACGCAACTCCTCTTAAACCGGATGGCAGATTTTGCTTAAACTTCCAGGAATGAACAACCTTAATGTGTAGATGGCAGTAAAGGAAGGAATTTTTGCTGAGACCAAATTTAACAGAATTATGGCCCTTTGTTGATTTTTTCACTATATACTATGTAGAAATTTTGTGAATGCAACTCCTCTTAAACCGGATGGCAGATTTTGCTTAAACTTACAGGGATGAACAACCTTAATGTGTAGATGGTAGTAAAGGAAGGAATTTTTGCTGCGACCAAATTTAACAGAATTATGGCCCTTTGTTGATTTTTAGTTTTCAACTTGTGGCACATGTAGTCCAAAAAATATTTGACCTAGAGTCATAAGATTGACAGAACAGTGGCATGTGGGGGCATCAGTGTCCTATGGACACATTTCTAGTTCGACTTAGAATTTATGTTAAAGTTTTTGTAATAGTTCAAATATTTTCAAAGTCCATTGACATATGGCTTTGAAACTTTGCACACTTGTTCACCATCATGACCCCAACCTGTAAACAGGAGGAGGTAACTGTATCAAGCATTTTTTTACTATCAAGCACTAAGAATAGTCGAGCGTTGCTGTCCTACTGACAGCTCTTGTTTCTTTTATTAAGTTTTTAATTGAATTAATAACAAACCTGGCTAGTGCAGTTAGTTGGTACACCTGTTATTGACTTCAGGTATTCTACAAAAATTATATCTGCTGTTTTTTTTTTTTGAGAGAGAAAAATCATGACATTAAAATATCTGTAACTTTCCGCAATGTAACATATAACCCTCGTTTTAAAGTGTTGCATTTTTTATCAGTTCAGACTAACTAACTGCCTTTCTGCATCAGTAATATTATGAATATAAAATGCAGTACTAACATGCATAACATAAAGTTAGTGATTATCAGTGAATGGCATAATTCCACCCTCGGTAAAACAGACAAATCAATGTTTGATTAGATATAACATGTTCAAATTATCACATAATTTTCTGACAGCTGAACATGAATATTTCATTTCTAACATTGAACGCTTGTTTGATTCCATTTAGGCAAATATTGCTTGTAACTTAAGTCTAAAATGATGATTTATATATTACAAGCCAGACTTAATGTAAAACTTAGTTATAAACACATTCAGTAGATATGGCTCATTATATAGTATTTAAGAAATAACATCGGCCTGAGAGGTGTATATCAGCTATTTAACACCAGTTTGGAGTTTTGATGCGTAGGAATTGACCACGAAGGCCGTAGGCCTGAGTGGTTAATTTTTTCGCATCAAAAGGACAAAACCGGTGTTAAATAGCCGATATACACCTCTCAGGCCGATGTTATTTCGATTCTACCACGATAAAATAAGGAAGATCACTAATGTTATTTTTTCAAGCGGAAATAACTTCCGGTGCCGATTTTCGTATAACGCTGTTCGATTTTCGCACCTTGCTGTTGTAAAGATATAGAAATTATTAAACAAAATAAATAATGAGAAAAAACGTTATTTTATCAAGTTTTTCAACAATAAAAACTTACGTCGTATTGTGTTTACATCAGTGCCCCATTTATCATTCTTGTATGTATGAAATAACGTCATTTTGTTTATGAATGAGTTGTTTACTTACGATGACGTCATTAAGCTGCGTTTTGTCAAAATATTTATTAACTGATATGGATCAAATATGTGGCGTTAGTGTATGTGAGATACTATATCGGTATTGTATGAAAAGAAAACGTTATAAGAACTGAAAATATAAATAAAAATGCTTTTTATTGTTGCTATAAAAGGCTTTGTAAACTATATAATCGAGGGTGAAAACACATATACAAGTAGTCCCTAACCAGTGTTTATTGGCAGTTTAACACCGGTTTTTTTCCTTCTTTGTCTATAGTGACAAAATCACGTGGAGTGATAGAATTTATAATATAAATGTAAATAAATGTTTCTAATTCTTATCAGCTTCAACACATTGTATACGATGCTGCATATATGGTGAAGAACCAATTTAGTACATTCACATAACTATTTATTTTTACATTGTAGATGGTTACCTACGTGTGTGCATAGTTTTGTTCTTTATAACACATTTCTTGATTCAAATGTCATTGCTTCAAAAAATTAGTTACGCTGCTATGATGTCTTTATACTAAAATTACTTTCTATTGCACAGTGTTTGTTGTCATGTTATTTTAATTACATCCATTTGAACATAGCCAAACGTGCTTTGAACATTTAAAAAAGAAGATAAATACTAACCAAACAGCAGTTAAAAGGTGTGCTCCAGTATATTTAAGGATCAAACCCAAGACCCCATATTGAGAGGCTGGCATTAGGCCACTTTCGTTGCTTTCGAAAATTAAATAAAAGTTCTTTATATATTCATACAATGAAGTCAATAATGTCCATTTAATGATCAATACACGAGGACTTTATTGTTTAGAGACTAAAAAGATCTTGCTCTGTTTATATGTAAACAAAATTTCTAAATAAAGATTCTGCTTTGCAGCCCATAGCACCCACATTTATTGCAGAAATGGGTCATGAAATATTCTAAATATATAACGCTTTTCTTATAGATAGTTCAATATCGCTGCGAGAATTCTATATTTATATGTTAACTACAAAGAAACCTTGTTTTTATGTGTCTTGAATTGGCACACAAACACTGCTTCATCAATAATTCAGCTTAAGAAATAGAAAGCCACTTCATTAAATAGAAGAAAGAGTACCTCATGTCACTTTTATATAGAAGGTAAACATTATTGCTTGGTGGTTTTCTTATTAAAGGGACTTGGCTGAGGTTTTTTGACATGGCAGTACAAAATATTGTTCTAAGATTTGCGTACCATTTGATGGTAGGTCTTGACCTATAATACATGGGTGCAAGTGTAAGACCATTCCCTCAACCCATTTTTCCAGTATGTTTATTTTTATTGTGCAAAATGACCTAAAAATGAAAAACTCAAATTGGGATAAGAATCACACTCAAAATTGATATTAAATGTAATACTGAGTATATTTCTTTCCTATCCTTAGCATATTTTTTCATTTTAAGTGCTACACTTGATCTGTGTAAAAATTTCAAATTATATGATTTTTGGCTCCTTCACCTTAACCATACAAAGCTCTATTTTCAAAGTGATAAAAAGGTAAATAACTGGGATAAATGGATGGCAGAGTTATATAATTTAGCAATATTATGTACTGTATTGATAAGTAATAACTATTGATTAGGTTAACCTTAACGTTTTCAAAGCGCTGAAAAGGGCAATAACTTGGAAAAAAGGGAACCCACAGTTATGTAACTTGCCCAGATCATGTACATTGTATTGATAAGTGTGTAAATTATGAAGCCATTGTCTGGTACATGTAGAAGGCCCCTTTAACAGACCTTTAATCTCATTTAAATGTTTCCTAGAATGTGCATCCTTCATTTACCTGAAATTAATTGGCAATTTGTTCAAGAACTGAGTATGGTATTGTCATATCATGCATGAAAAGTAATGTATTTTTTGCTAAGACACTAATTAATATGAGAAAATTTGTTGTTGATTTCAGAGAGATCCTAATAAAGAGTATAAAAGTACAGAAGATCCAGGATTGAAGTTTGAGTTTATCAATACAGTATATGACTTGATATTAGGATTGGTAAGTTGGTGACTTAAGACTTAAAATCCAAGGTCAAGACTTTTCCAAAATGTCTTTCTTCAGACTTGAAAGTAAGACAATTCCAAAGTATCTGTATACATGTATTAAGCTATAACCTGTCGGAACTAGAGGTATTAAGCATTCGCCATCAGTATAGAGCCAGGCCAGCCTGCACACTCTATTGTTGTTATTAGCTCTAGGTTTATTGGTAATCGAAAATCCCTTAAACTTTGAATGGACTGCATATATTCTCAGCAAATCTATTGAATAAATTCAGCAAGAGAAGGCCCAATAACCTGTTCTAAAAATCTAATCATAAGCCAAAACACTTTACAAATTTCTATTTTAAGTAAGGACCTTTTCCAAAGTTCTATTTCTGTTTTAACCTAAGTTATGTTTCTGTTTTAAGCAAGGACCTTTCCCAAATCTCTGTTTCTGTCTTGAGAAAGAATCTTATCCAAATTTCTATTTGTATCTTTATCAAATAAATAATCTATGATATATGTAAGTCAATGCCGAAACAAAAATATCTGTCTCAATCTTAGGACATGACCGTTCCAAAATATCTATGTGTAGCAGCTGCAAGTTTCGGCAATAATTATGAGTTTGTCATTTAGAATTCGAAATAAATCATCAGTATAAAAGCCTTACATGCTGCTTTTCTGGATAGCTTCAAAATTTAGCTTGCATGTTTTTGTTTGCCAGATACCAGTTTTTCAGTGTAAGTGCTGAAATCGAGAACTGCTGTACTTGTAAATTGACTGCAAATTTAACAAGCAATAAGAATCACTACAACCATTTTGTTGAAGAACAAATTGCTATGACCCATACTTTTAATGATCTGTAAAACAGTACAAATGCATTGTTTCAGAGTTATTCTGGGAACACCGTAATATGACATTGTGAAGTGAATCCATAGCAATAACGTTATGAATCCTCATTTTTTTACATTATAAGAGCTGGGTAAACAGACGTTATACAGATATAGAACATTTTGTTAAGGACTTGATCACATATCAACATTACCGGTTTAAACAATAGAATTGACAGATTTAGGTTTTGTTTGTTATATGATTACTGTTTACTTTTCTGAGCTAAATCAATTCAGATTGAAAATAAATGAAAGAAAAAAATAAGCCGAGTGACTACTATGGTCTAAAAGTTCTTGTCGTAATCTATAAAATAGCTTGTATCATAGTTTGGGGACATTTCTGTTGAAAATGTGACAGAGTTAAATCGTATACATATACATGCACAGTGCGGTAACTGGGGCCATCCTTAAAAAAATGTTTGTTTGCAGTAACGCGACCGACTCACAAAATTTGCCCCTACTCAAAATTTTTTTTCATGGTCTGGATAAAAAATCTTTTTTTTTGAATCAGAAAATTATGCCTTGTGCTTTGTTTTCGTTATTTTAAAGGTTAATAGAAGAAATAAAATGTAGGTCTTATTAAATTAGAATTCAGTTATCAATTTATTAATTGTTACCAGATTATCAAAGCATATATTGTCCAGCATTTTGAAATTCCATGTTTATTTGGGAGTACAGTTCAATAATAAAAAAAAAGAATCGACCTACCTACCCACCTTGAAAATTCTGGGTCGGGTTACTGCAAACAAACATTTTTTTAAGGATGGCCTGGAGTGCAGGTATAAATTACCTACACTCCAGAGCATGCCCATTGATTGGTTCATTTTGTCCGCGGTTTACATATTGTGACAACAGAGAAACGGATAGCGATGAAAATATCATATTCAGATGCTCATTCATTGGTTACTTTTTTGTGGGGTTTGTGGAATCAGGGAACGTGTTTTTATGTGTAACTATGATGCAAAAGAGAAAGAACATCAAAACACTGGGGCTTTGCCCCCTCGACTATGCCCCCTCGACAAATCAGAAAGCCTCGTGTTTCGATGCTTTTTCTGTTACATAACTTTGATTGGTAACAATTCAATGTCATTCTTTTATGACCATTAATGCTGCGACTGCTAGTATTTTTATTTTGTATTATACAAAGCATATATTTTCAACATTTTTTTTTATTTATGATTAATGAATAAATTATTTGAAAAGTTTTATTTCTGTATTGAAAGTCATGTGAAAAGTGTAACTATGTATGAAAGTAAAGAAATTTCCAGTTAATTATACCCCCGCACAACAAAGTTGTAAGGGGGGGTATACTGGAATCAGCTTGTATGTCTTGCCAGCCGGTTGGACGGCCAAAATAACAAGTTGAGTTAATATTACCAAGTTTATTTAAATCTTTAAAAATCTTGCAATTGTAAGCTTTGTAATAACTATAAAAGTTATAATATGTGAACTAGCTATAAACTTTTTTATAACTCAACCTCCTATATTAACCTGCAACCATCCACTTCCCATCCCCTCTCCCCATGACTCCAGCCCAGCCCATCTTCAGCATTCCACATTCCCATCAGAGGAAAATTAAATTTAAAAATATACAATGAAATTATTACAAGTGCAAAATTGAGGCAGAATATTAAAGTGTTGTGAACCTTGAGTTGTAAATTATCGCAGCTGATGTTGCGTTGAAATTACTAATGTTTGAACAGCTTTTTTAGCTCACCTGTCACAAAGTGACAGGGTGAGCTTTTGTGATCGCTTTTCGTCCGGCGTCTGTCGGCCGTCGTCCGTCCGTCGTCCGTAAACTTTTACTTTAAATGACATCTCCTCATAAACCACAAGGCCAATTTCATCCAAACTTCACAGGAATGTTCCTTTGGTGGTCACCTTTAAAAATTGTTCAAAGAATTTAATTCCATGCAGAACTCTGGTTACCATGGCAACCGAAAGAAAAAACTTTAAAAATCTTCTTTTAAAAAACCATAAGAGCTAGAGCTTAGATATTTGGCATGAAACATCTTCTAGTGAGTGTCTACCAAGTTTGTTCAAATAAAAGCCCTGGGGTCAAAATTGGCCCCGCCCCGGGGGTCATTGATTTTCCCTATATGCATATAGTAAAAACTTAAAAAATCTTCTTTTAAAGAACTCAAAGAGCTATGGCTAAGATATTGAGCATCAAACATGTTCTAATAAGTGTCTACCAAGTTTGTTCAAAGAAAAGCCCTGGGGTCAAAATTGGCCCCGCCCCAGGGGGTCATTGATTTTCCCTATATGCATATAGTAAAAACTTAAAAAATCTTCTTTTAAAGAACCAAAAGAGTTAAAGCACAGATATTTAGCATGAAACATGTTCTAATAAGTGTCTACCAAGTTTGTTCAAATAAAAGCCCTGGGGTCAAAATTGACCCCGCCCCGGGGGTCATTGATTTTCCCTATATATGCATATAGTAAAAACTTAAAAAATCTTCTTTTAAAGAACTCAAAGAGCTATGGTTAAGATATTTAGCATCAAACATGTTCTAATAGGTGTCTACCAAGTTTGTTCAAATAAAAGCCCTGGGGTCAAAATAGGCCCCGCCCCGGGGGTCATTGATTTTCCTTATATGTGTATAGCAAAAACTTAAAAAATCTTTTTTGAAAAAACCCAAATAGCTAGAGTTAAGATATTTAGCATGAAACATCTTTTAGTGAGTGTCTACAAAGTTTGTTCAAATAAAAGACCTTGGGGTCAAAATTGGCCCCGCCCCGGGGTCATTGATTTTCCTTATATGTGTATAGCAAAAACTTAAAATCTTCTTTGAAAAAACCCAAATAGCTAGAGTTTAGATATTAAGCATTAAACATATTCTAGTAAGTGTCTACAAAGTTTGTTCAAATAAAAACCCTGGGGTCATAACTGGCCCGGCCCCAGGGGTGTCATTGTTTTTAACTATATGTGTATAGTAAAAACTTAAAAAAAATCTTCTTTTAAATAGCCCAATGAGCTAGAGCTTAGATGTTTAGCATGAAACATCTTCTTATGGGCGTCTACCAAGTTTGTGCAAATAAAAGCCCTTTGGTTAAATTGGCCCTGCAACGTTTGGGGGGGGGTGGGGGTTGGGGGGCCTATATACAGGTGAGCGACCTCAGGGCCATCATGGCCCTCTTGTTTAACGTTTTAAGTTTTTTAAAATATGTTTGAAAGCTCCCATATGCATAATCATTCCTTCATGGTAGAATATCCTGGCTTCATTGTAGTGACAGATATGGATTATTAAATGAGATAATCATGCAAATTGTGATTCCTCTTAATGGTGCATTAAGTAAATGGCTGACTTTATTCAAAATTTAGTGGCTAACTACCTAAATGTACTAGAAATTGTCTAGGTTAGTTACAGAGAACATTTATGGTACACATAAACTTGTTTCACACATTTTAGCCCTGTGAAATATGTCCAAAGTCAATGCTGATCGAGTCCATTCCACAGGAAATTTTACAGTCTTTTTTCTCATTTTTTCAGCCACCAGAGATACAGAAAATTGTTTTGAAAAGTATTATAAATAGTCTGCTGAAGGACAAAAAGTAAGTATTTTAATACTGTATTTTTATAACCTACTTATAGAAACTCTATTACTCAATAATCGAATAATCATTATTCTGTGATCTGGCAGGAAAAGTGCTGTTTTGATTTTATTTTTATACATGCTGACGTATTCACCTAAATACTTTGAAATTTTTAG
This sequence comes from Ruditapes philippinarum, assembly GCF_026571515.1. Classification (NCBI taxonomy): domain Eukaryota; kingdom Metazoa; phylum Mollusca; class Bivalvia; order Venerida; family Veneridae; genus Ruditapes; species Ruditapes philippinarum. Next base: position 16,389 of record NW_026859146.1, read on the forward strand.
ATCAAAATAACAGACACTGTGACCTACTCAGCAAGTGACTTTATTAAGCACAAAGAGACTACTGAGTTTCTTTTCGGCATGAAGGTGCTGGAAATATTTTTTCAAGATTTTTTAACCGTTTGTTGAAGATCAATCATTATAAATAATTTTATTTGTAAAATTTCATTTTCATCTTTTTCGAGAATAATTTACAATTTTTATTTTTCAAAATGAAAAAAGCATATCAGTGCTTTAACTCAAATTTGGCTTAGAATTGCTTTTTACATGTATATCCACCAGCGCAGGCTGGTCTGGATCCATGCTGGTTGCAAACCCATTATGTTGGTTTTGTCGTGACACAGCTCATTTTATTTCTCATTTTACAGTTTTTAAGTGCCCTGGTTTATCTATACAAGATTTTCAAAATTTATAATTTATCCTTTTCGACCCCAGCGGAGTTCCTTACTAACTTGTGACCCAGCACAGAACCTTTCACTGTATTGTTTGACTGTTATATATTGGAAATTTAATTAGCACAGTTTTCATCAAATTTAATTTTGATGACATAAATAATTCAGTTTTTACATATAAATAAATGAAAAATGTGGGTAGTACTTCAGGACAAATAAATGAACAATTTGATGAATTAGTTATTACATTCTTTCTTGTTTTATATAAAGAGCATTCATGTATATTGTAGACTTTTAATTCTCAAGTTTAATTTATTGATATTCCCAATTATGCTTTGAATTATTTATGAAGTTGGCCACGTAATTTGAATTGAGCTGGTGAAAAGCAAACAATTCTTTACCATTGTTTGTTTGATCTTTTGTTATTTTCATTATGGAAGTTAAATATGCCATTCTTTTAATCGTGGAATTTTACTGAAACCTAACACTTTAAAGGATTTTAAAACTTTTCAATTTTGAACTGCAAAGTCTACTCATCAATGTTCTTATGTAAAGTTCACAATCAAGGGTCTTATATCATTTTGATGACACACTTTTTGACTTCTGTCTTTTTACCATTCGATTTTTTTTTTGTAATTAAAAATTAGTTTTCAGATATTTGTCTTTAAAGGAACTCTACTGAGGTCTAAAAGCATAAAATATGAATTTCTCTCGTAGATCAGCTTCGGCACTTAAGACAGAAAAATACACAAAAGATAATTTAAAGAAATAAATTGAAGATCATATTTTTGTGCTTTTCAAAGCTCACTTTGAGTGAAAAGAGTTGCAATGCTTTTCAAATTTGGGTCAATTACAATTAGAATAATTATTCTATGAAAAACAGAGAGAGTTAATGATCAAGAATTTAGCACAAGAATTTAGCACAAAAGTTTTTGGTCTAGGCCTACATCAAATGGAACATTAATCTTGAAAAATTATTCCCAGTCAAATCATGTTAAAAACAACATCAGTTGAGTCCCTTTTAGTTTAGATCGATCCAGTGTAACCACAGCAGAACTTATGTTCACAAAGAAAAAGTCTGAATTCTGATTAAGTTTAATGTACCTTAATGTAACATTAAAGATTCATGAAACATTTCATAATTGTGAAAAAGTAGCTGTTTATTTACTTCAAAACCAAGTAATTAAATTTTGATGATGAAAAATGGAAATAACTAACAATTTCATTTACAAACAGCCTTGGATTGAAATGTAGATCAATTTGAGATCTGATCAAAGTTTCAATCAATTCCTAAAACTCTTTTTGTATAAATAGACCATATTTTTCACTTAAAATCACCATCTATAATGTCATTGCACAACTGCAAAATTTGAAGAATGTCATGGTCATTGTTTAATATTGTTATGACAAGGTCACTTAATCATGTCAAGGTCATATATTTTACTAGAACATCATTGGAAAACTACAAAATTTGATAAGAATGTCAAGGTCAGTGTTTAATATTTTTATGACAAGGTCACTTAATCATGTCAAGGTCAGTTCCTACCACTAAATGTCAATATTTGTTTGGTCTAAAATTGTTGTAAAATTTTAATTAATAAGAATCATATAAAGAGTTGTATTAAAAATTTACAAAAAATAAAATTGAGACAAATAAGCTATTTTAATATTTGTCTGTTCATTTGTACATGTATTTATTTATATTATAACTGTTTGCAATTTCTTTTTTTATAAACGCTTTCATAGGAATAACCATATGCAATGGTAAGACTAAATGTTGTCCATGTAATTCATTCTTTAATTGGCGCCCCATTTCCTTGCATGGTTAACTTAAGGTGTATGAATTTCTTGCCTCTTACTGCGACCAGAATTTGAATCCTGAAAGAGATTTTAAATGCTTTCATGTGAAGAAGCTACCTGGCTAGCTTATTAATTGCAAATTTTTCTGCTTAACTGGTGTCCATTTGTTCAGGCAGGCAGCCTAATGCACAAAAAGTGGCACTCAAGGTCATTAACTAACAATTGTAATATAAAGTCAGTATAGGACCAAACTGTGCCCATCATGACCTAAAACCCAACTAAAGAATTATGTGTAATGTTTCAGCTGCAGATTTTCTGTGGCATGTGTAATGATAAGCTTGTAAGCTTGCTATTTATGTAGCCTTTCTTTGTTCATTGTAACCTGAAATTCATGTAATTTTAGTACTATGTCTTTTGTATAATATGCGTATAAGAGACTTGAGCTTCAGTTTGATTTACTATTAGCCTGGCAAAATTGTCATAAATTTTCTGCTCATAATTTGAAACAGTCTATTGTTATTTTTAGCTCGACTATACGAAGTATATGGAGAGCTGTCCTACTCGCCCCGGCGTCGGCGTCCGCGTCCAGATTTTAGATTAAAGTTTTGGTGCAGTAAAATATTTTTCACTATAACTTTGTCATTTCTTAAGGTATCAACTTCAAACTTCAAATATATGTTCCTTATCATCAACCACATCTTATGTGACAAGGTTCATAACTCTAGCACCAATATTTTCAGATTTATCTCCCCTTGAACTTATAATTTTTCTTAAAAGATACTATTTTTTACTGATACTTCTTTATTTCTAAAGGGATCAACCTCATACTTCAAATATATGTACCTTATCATCATCCCCATCTTATGTGACAAGGGTCATAACTCTAGCACCAATATTTTCAGATTTATCTCCCCTTGAACTTAGAATTTTCCTCAAAAAATACTATTTCTTACTGTTTCTTCTTTATTTCTTAAGGGATCAACCTCATACTTCAAATATATGTACCTTATCATCATCCCCATCTTATGTGACAATGTTCATAACTCTAGCACCAATATTTTTAGATTTATCTCCCTTTGAACTTAGAATTTTCCATACAAAATATTATTTTTTACTGTAACTTATTTATTTCTAAAGGGATCAACTTCATACTTCAAATATATTTACGTTATCATCATCCACATCTTATGTGACAAGGTTCATAACTCTAGCACCAATATCGCAAGAAATTATCTCCCCATAAACTTAGATTTATTTACTAGAAAAATGTTATTTTTTATTTTAACTTTTTTATTTTTAAAGGTATCTACCTCAAACTTCAAATACTTATTCCTTATAATCATTTACATTTTATGTGACAATGTTCATAACTTCTTGAAGCAATATTTACAGATTTATCTCCCCTTTGAACTTAGGATTTTCTTTAAGAAATATAATAACTTCTTTATTTTTAAGATATCTACTTCAAACTTCAAATATATATTTCTTATCATTACACAAATGTTGTGTGGCAAGGTCCATAACTCTTGCATGACTATTTCTAGAATTATTCCCCTTGCTCTTGGAATTTATGTTAACAAATGTTATATTTTTACTATAACTTAATACTTAATTATACATAATTGATTTTTCTTTCATAGTTTTGTCCTCCTTACTGCGTCCAGCATTTTATTAGTCGAGCTTCGCTGTCTCCTGTGACAGCTCTTGTTAAATCACTTGCCCCCTCACCACTGATTATTTGAATACTATCAAGGATAGCTAATCAAGGGATTCTTTATCATGAGAGGAAACTAACCATCCAGCTTACAAAATTTTAGTTGTTCTACTCAGGTGCCCGCTTGTGTCTAAGAAAGTGCACAATTTTGTAGGGCATATGAGGTTTTCCTCCAGAAGTAAAACTGTAATGACACCATATGTCTCAACCTTAAAACCTATATCGCAGTTATTATCCCCCGCCGAAAATTTTCGGCAGAGGATATAGAAATAGTCTCCGTCCGTCCGTCCGACCTTCCGTCCTTCCATCCGTCCGTCCTTCCGTCCGACATTTTTGTCCGGAGCATATCTCTAAAAGTATTTGAGTTATCAACTTGAAACTTCATAGGTGGATAGACCTCATTGAGGAGGAGTGCAGTGCATGAGAATGATAACTCTACCTTGCATAATTTTTGAGTTATTGCCCTTTGTTATTTTTCAAAATTGATTTTTGTCCAGAGCATAACTGCAAAAGCCTATGAGATATTAACATGAAACTTCATAGGTGCATAGATCTCACTCAGGAGGTGTGCAGTGCACAAGAATGATAACTCTACCTTTCATAATTTTTGAGTTATTGCCCTTTGTTATTTTTCATACCTAATTTTTCACCTGAGTGGAGCATAACTCTAAAAGTGTTTGAGATATCAACATGAAATGTCATAGGTGGATAGATCTTATTGAGGAGGAATGTTGTGCGCAAGAATGATAACTCTTCCCTATTCAATTTTTGAGTTATTGCCCTTTGGTTTTTTTTCATGCTATTTTGTCCAGAGCTTATCTCAAAAAGTATTTGAGGTATCAACTTGAAAATTCAAAGGTGGATGGATCTCATTGAGGAGGAGTGCAGTGCTTAAGAATGATAACTCTACCCTGCATTATTTTTGAGTTATTGCCCTTTGTTATTTTTTAAAATTAATTTTTGTCCAGAGCATAACTCAAAAAGCCTTTGAGATATCAAAATGAAACTTCATAGGTGCATAGATCTCACTCAGGAGGTGTGCACTGCAAGAATGATAAATCTAACTTTTATAATATTTGAGTTATTGCCCTTTGTTCTTTTTCATACTTAATTTTTAAATTCATTTTTTTTCTCAAAAAGTATTTGAGGTATCAACTTGAAACTTCATAGGTGGATAGATTTTACTGAGGAGGGATGCAGCACACAAGAATGATAACCTACCCTGCATTATTTTTCAGTAATTGCCCTTTGTTATTTTCAGTCATCAGTATTCACATAGGTTTCAAATCTGTAATCACTATAGCCATCAGTTTTCATTACCAAAAGACCTCTTAAAATGGAATTATTCCGCTCTACTACATATACATTCTTCCAATGAGCAAACACATTCGGCAGGGGATGGCCATGTTGACATGGCTCTTGTTATTTCTATTGTTAAAATTAAAAAAAAGGCATGTGATATTCTTTGATATTCTTCATGCTTAACATAATTTTTATTGTTGGATATTTGAAATAACTTTATAATATGGTATGAAAGGTGACATTTCTGTCATGCTCTTTCCATAAAACACACATGAATTATGTTTTAACAAGTGTTCGCTTTTGACAATTAAGTGAAAATTTTTTATTTATATTTGCTTAAATTTAAAAATTATTATATTACTATAGAAAAATAATGTTATCAACCGTATGTTTAACTTTCAGGCCACATTCCAAAGATGATTTGAGAGCATATCTAGTCTTGTTACAGGTAGGAGCATTATGTGATTTTATTGTTTTATTGTCAGAATAAATACTGTCTATGGTTTCCTTTAGTGGCATCTGAGAAGTTCAACTTTAGTATAATACTTAGTATGAAAACTTGTTATATTAACTAAGACATGCATACATTTCTTTAGAACTAGATCATGTACAATGACCTAGTGGATACAGCGTAATCCTGAGATCCCAAGTGTGTTGCCCATATAAGGTTTCGGTTGGCAGGGGTGGCAAAATCAATTGTCTATATTACTCACAGCCAGTATGGAAAAGTCAAAATTTTACCAGAATTTACTTTATAAATACAATACAAACAAGTAAAGAAGTAAATCATATAAAATGGACAAGTAAGTCAAAGCCGTGTCCTGGGTTGCCACTATCAATATTCCTTTATATTTCATACACAGTCATACACTTTTAGAATTGTATCTCAAAATATGAAGCAAAATTAATAGTTTTAATGCATTGCAAGTATTTATTATATTGTAGAATCCTCAGTTTGGAAGCTCATCAACATATGTGATATTTGCACACTTGTTACGGCAGATTGCCGCATTGACTGACCATGATCATCATTATCTAGTCTACTGGATGAGAAAGTAAGTTATTAATCACTTTATATATTACATGTATAGTAATTAAAGACTCATTAAGCCTAAAAAATGGTAACAGTTTCATTTTTGTGCAAGTGTTGTCAGATTCTACATGTGAGAAAGCTATCCAGCAAGCTAATGGAATGTTGGTGGTTCTACTGAGATGCTCCTTTGTGCCTGCCTAAAATAATGTACAGATGGGCACCTGAGGTCTTTCTCCACCGGTAAAGCTGGAAAGTTGCCAAATCGGCCTTTACTGTGTTGGTACAATGGATGTTAAAGCCTACAAAGTTTCATTTTTAGCTCGACTATATGGAGCATAGTATATGGAGAGCTGTCCTACTCGCCCCGGCGTCGGCATCCGCGTCCAGATTTTAGATTAAGGTTTTGATGCAGTAAAATATTTTTCACTATAACTTTGTCATTTCTTAAGGTATCAACTTCAAACTTCAAAATATATGTTCCTTATCATCAACCACATCTTATGTGACAAGGTTCATAACTCTAGCACCAATATTTTCAGATTAATCTCCCCTTGAATTTAGAATTTTCCTTAAAAAATACTATTTTTTACTGTTACTTCTTTATTTCTTAAGGGATCAACCTCATACTTCAAATATATGTACCTTATCATCATCCCCATCTTATGTGACAAGGTTCATAACACTAGCACCAATATTTTCAGATTTATCTCCCCTTGAACTTAGAATTTTCCTCAAAAAATACTATTTCTTAACTGTTTCTTCTTTATTTCTTAAGGGATCAACCTCATACTTCAATATATTTTACGTTATCATCATCCCCATCTTATGTGACAAGGTTCATAACTCTAGCACCAATATTTTTTCAGATTTATCTCCCTTTGAACTTAGAATTTTCCATAAAAAATATTATTTTTTACTGTTACTTATTTATTTCTAAAGGGATCAACTTCATACTTCAAATATATTTACGTTATCATCATCCACATCTTATGTGACAAGGTTCATAACTCTAGCACCAATATTGGCAAAAAATTATCTCCCATAAACTTAAGATTTTTTTACTAGAAAAATGTTATTTTTTATTATAACTTTTTTATTTTTAAAGGTATTTACCTCTAACTTCAAATACTTATTCCTTATCATCAATAACATTTTATGTGACAATGTTCATAACTCTTGAAGCAATATTTACAGATTTATCTCTCTTTGAACTTAGGATTTTCTTTAAGAAATATAATAACTTCTTTACTTTTTAAGGTATCTACTTCAAACTTCAAATATATATTTCTTATCATTACACAAATGTTGTGTGGCAAGGTCCATAACTCTAGCATGACTATTTCTAGAATTATTCCCCTTGATCTTGGAATTTATGTTAACAAATGTTATTTTTTTACTATAACTTAATACATAATTATACATAATTGATTTTTCTTTCATTGTTTTGTCCTCCTTACTGCGTCCAGTATTTTATTAGTTGAGCTTCGCTGTCTCCTGTGACAGCTCTTGTTCAAAAGCTTTTTATTTGAGATGTTCTGTTACAGTTTCAAAATTGTTTATGTTACTCAATGGTCATATAGCTGAGACATCTTTGCTTCATTTGTGTTTTGGCAAGAATACAGAATAGCTGTCTGATGTCATCTTTGTATAAACAGATGAAAGTTTTTTTTGTCTAAATATATTTTAACGTTGCTAACTTATAACCATGTGCTGAACACTTTTATCGGCTCAACTGGTTATTTTGACTAAAAGAAATATTTTATAAGTGTCTCTGGTTCTACTCAAGTTTTCAGCTTGTTTATATGTGGTGATCACAGTGGCTTAGTTTATCATAGAGTTAGATTGATAAGTACATGTACTGTATTCAATTTTTTGACTAGGTCCTGTTATTCAAATGTATAAAGAAATGGGGAAAAAAACATTTCTGAAACTACAAAAAATGTATATTTATAATATGTTACAATGGTAATTTACAGACTGTCAGGTGACAGAGTCCAGGCATTGTTGGAAAGATTAAACTCTTTCATATCAATACGATTATTTCCCCCGAAACCCCAAGATCTACCACCAATGGTGAAATGTAGCTGGTGGATTCCTAGCAGTACCAAAGTTATGGCATTGTTAAGTAAGTATTGAATTTATAATTATCTTCAGATATTAGGTTTGTGTAGGGCTGATAAAAGAGATTTTGGTAGTCTGTACAGTGATGAAGTTAGGTGAGGCTGACAAAAGAGTTTTCGGTAGTCTCTTTCTAGGTGAGGTTTGGATGAGGCTTATAGGAGAGACATTGGTAGTCTGTACAGATATAAGGTTTAGCTGAGGCTGATAAAATAGATTTTGGTAGTCACTTCAGAGATGAGGTTTAGGTGAGGTGGATAAAAGAGATTTTGGTAGTCACTTCAGAGATGAGGTTTTGGTGAGGCGGATAAAAGAGATTTTGGTAGTCACTTCAGAGATGAGGTTTAGGTGAGGCGGATAAAAGAGATTTTGGTAGTCTTTACAGATATAAGGTTTAGCTGAGGCTGATAAAAGAGATTTTGGTAGTCACTTCAGAGAGGAGGTTTCGGTGAGGCTGATAAAAGAGATTTTGGTAGTCACTTCAGAGATGAGGTTTAGGTGAGGCGGATAAAGGCGGATAAAAGAGATTTTGGTAGTCACTTCAGGGATGAGGTTTTTGGTGAGGCTGATAAAAGAGATTTTGGTAGTCACTTCAGAGATGAGGTTTTGGTGAGGCTGATAAAAGAGATTTTGGTAGTCTTTACAGATATAAGGTTTAGCTGAGGCTGATAAAAGAGATTTTGGTAGTCTTTACAGATATAAGGTTTAGCTGAGGCTGATAAAATAGATTTTGGTAGTCACTTCAGAGATGAGGTTTAGGTGAGGCTGATAAAAGAGATTTTTGTAGTCACTTCAGAGATGAGGTTTAGGTGAGGCTGATAAAAGAGATTTTGGTAGTCACTTCAGGGATGAGGTTTAGGTGAGGCTGATAAAATAAATTTTGGTAGTCACTTCAGAGATGAGGTTTAGGTGAGGCGGATAAAAGAGATTTTGGTAGTCACTTCAGAGATGAGGTTTTAGGTGAGGCTGATAAAAGAGATTTTGGTAGTCACTTCAGGGATGAGGTTTGGGTGAGGCTGATAAAAGAGATTTTGGTAGTCACTTCAGAGATGAGGTTTGGGTGAGGCTGATAAAAAGAGATTTTGGTAGTCACTTCAGGGATGAGGTTTGGGTGAGGCTGATAAAAGAGATTTTGGTAGTCACTTCAGGGATGAGGTTTGGGTGAGGCTGATAAGAGATTTTGGTAGTCACTTCAGAGATGAGGTTTGGGTGAGGCTGTTAAAAGAGATTTTGGTAGTAACTTCAGGGATGAGGTGTGGGTGAGGCTGATAAAAGAGATTTTGGTAGTCACTTCAGGGATGCGGTTTGGGTGAGGCTGATAAAAGAGATTTTGGTAGTCACTTCAGGGATGAGGTTTGGGTGGACTTGCCATTGGTGGGAAGGAAGAGCCTAATATCTTTTGCTTATTTTCTACCATGACCTCACTTAATTCAAATGTTCTATAGGGGTTCGGCTTAATTTTATTGTAAGAGAAATTCTTGGTGTCTATTAATTCTTAGACAGGTTTTGGGAGGATGGTGGTTAAACAGACATGATGAGCACTGGAGGGAATGAGTTTACTTGTTTTATGATTATCTTTGTATGAACAGTACAACCTTTTCAGAGAAACATCCATGCATTTTTACAGATTGTGAATGTGAATTTATTTTATTATTCAAAACAATGTAGAATACAGAGAGTTGATAAACTTGTTTTACTTTGTCAAGATTACATTTAAATTGTATTTCCGCCTCATTAAATCTGTGATAAAAGATATTTAGACGTGCACAGGATATTGAAATTAACAGGTTCCCTACAATCAATTATTGAAATGTTTAACACATGTAGTGTACTTTACAATTTGCTAAATGGATTCCTATTACAGATGTAATTGAGATGGTTGTCTCTAAGGAACTGGTGTTAGAATTATTTAACCTTGATTATTAATCATGTATTATTGTATACATTACAACAAGGACGATTAATCTGGGTTAATAGTTTTTGTTCTCGTTGCCTTATATTGTTTTTTTAGCTCACCTGTCACAAAGTGACAGGGTGAGCTTTTGTGATCGCTTTTCGTCCGGCGTCCGTCCGTCCGTCGTCCGTCCGTCCGTCCGTAAACTTTTGCTTTAAATGACATCTCCTCATAAACCACTGAGCCAATTTCATCCAAACTTCACAGGAATGTTCCTTTGGTGGTCACCTTTAAAAATTGTTCAAAGAATTTAATTCCATGCAGAACTCTGGTTGCCATGGCAACCAAAAGAAATTTTTTTAAATATCTTCTTTTAAAAAACCATAAGAGCTAGAGCTTAGATATTTGGCATGAAACATCTTCTAGTGAGTGTCTACCAAGTTTGTTCAAATAAAAGCCCTGGGGTCAAAATTGGCCCCGCCCCTGGGGGTTTGATTGATTTTCCCTATATGCATATGGTAAAAACTTAAAAAATCTTCTTTTAAAGAACCGTAAGAGCTAGAGCTTAGATATTTGGCATGAAACATCTTCTAGTGAATGTCTACTAAGTTTGTTCAAATAAAAGCCCTGGGGTCAAAATTGGCCCCGACCCAGGGGGTCATTGATTTTCCCTATATGCATATAGTAAAAACTTAAAAAATCTTCTTTTAAAGAACCCAAAGAGCTAGAGCTAAGATATTAAGCATGAAACATGTTCTAATGGATGTCTACCAAGTTTGTTCAAATTAAAGCCCTGGGGTCAAAATTGGCCCGCCCCGGGGGTCATTGATTTTCCCTATATGCATATAGTAAAAACTTAAAAAAATTTCTTTTAAAGAACCATAAGAGCTAGAGCTTAGATATTTGGCATGAAACATCTTCCAGTGAATGTCTACCAAGTTTGTTCAAATAAAAGCCCTGGGGTCAAAATTGGCCCCGCCCCAGGGGGTCATAGATTTTCCCTATATGCATATAGTAAAAACTTTAAAAAAAATTTCTTTTAAAGAACCCAAAGAGCTAGAGCTAAGATATTAAGCATGAAACATCTTCTAGTGAGTGTCTACCAAGTTTGTTCAAATTAAAGCCCTGGGGTCAAAATTGGCCCCGCCCCGGGGGTCATTGATTTTCCCTATATGCATATGGTAAAAACTTAAAAAATCTTCTTTTAAAGAACCATAAGAGCTAGAGCTTAGATATATGGCATGAAACATCTTCTAGCGAATGTCTACCAAGTTTGTTCAAATAAAAGCCCTGGGGTCAAAATTGACCCTGCCCCAGGGGGTCATAGATTTTCCCTATATGCATATAGTAAAAACTTAAAAAATCTTCTTTTAAAGAACCCAAAGAGCTAGAGCTAAGATATTTAGCATGAAACATCTTCTAATGAGTGTCTACCAAGTTTGTTCAAATAAAAGCTCTGGGGTCAAAATTGGCCCCGCCCCAGGGGGTCATTGATTTTCCCTATATGCATATAGTTAAAACTTTAAAAATCTTCTTTTAAAGAACTCAAAGAGCTAGAGATAAGATATTTAGCATGAAACATGTTCTAATGGGTGTCTACCAAGTATGTTCAAATAAAAGCCCTGGGGTCAAAACTGGCCCCACCCGGGGGGGGGTCATTGATTTTCCTTATATGTGTATAGCAAAAACTTAAAAATCTTCTTTGGAAAAACCCAAATAGCTAGAGTTTAGATATTAAGCATGAAACATCTTTAAGTAAATATCTACAAATTTTGTTAAAATAAACGTCCGGGGGTCAAAACTGGCCCTGCCCCAGGGGTGACATTGTTTTTAACTATATGTGTATAGTAAAAACTTTAAAAATCTTCTTTTAAAAATGCCAATGAGCTAGAACTTAGATGTTTAGCATGAAACATCTTCTTATGGGTGTCTACCAAGTCTGTTCAAATAAACAAATAAAAGCCCTTGGGTAAAAATTGGCCCGGGGGTGGGGGGCCTATATACAGGTGAGCGACCTCAGGGCCATCATGGCCCTCTTGTTTTGTTAGCCCAACTATTAAAAGAATAGGGAGCGCTATTATACTCACCCTGGTGTCTGTTCAAATATCGTTTATAGGACTTGTGCAATGACATTAAAGTGACATGGTCTATAATGGAAGGTCTGTAATTGAATAATTATGTTCATAGTGTTTTGTAACAGACATAACAACAAACCATGAATTATATATGGATGTTGTTGCTAAGTATGAGATACATGATCCATTATTACATATATTTATGTAGCAAACAATAATTTGTTCTAGAACAAAAATATTATCATTCATCATAATAATGTTAATTATAAATCAATAAGAACTTAATATTTTATAAGAAGTGGTACATTTCTATAAATTTTATCAATTGTTGATATTCTTATGAAAAATGTTCCCACTATAGATCAATCCACTTTAAAAGGTAATAATCGTGTTTGTTTCTAGTGTTGGTTTTCTTGTTTGGTTTTGTAATGGTTACTTACACTTTATGTACTTTATGTTTATTTTCAGATGCTGCCAATAATTTGTGCCAACCACCTGTAGTGTCACATATGGAGTTTTACAACATGGCTTTGGATAACCTTGACCTTATGCAAGAGTATTTGGCATGGCAAGACCCAAACTCAAGTGGAGGGTGAGTGTAATAGGTGGAGGATGAGTGTAATAGGTGGAGGATGATTGTTATAGTTGGAGGGTGAGTGTAATAGTTTGAAGGCAAGTGTAATAGGTTAAAGGTAATAGGTGGAGGATGAGTGTAATATGTGGAGGATGATTGTTATAGTTGGAGGATGAGTTTAATAGTTTGAAGGCAAGTGTAATAGGTTAAAGATGAGTGTAATTGATGGAGGATGAGTGTAATAGGTGGAGGTTGAGTGTAATAGATGGAGGATGAGTGTAATAGGTGGAGGATGAGTGTAATAGATGGAGGATGAGTGTATTAGGTGGAGGATGATTGTAATAGATGGAGGATGAGTGTAATAGGTGGAGGATGAGTTTAATAGTTTGAAGGCAAGTGTAATAGGTTAAAGATGAGTGTAATTGATGGAGGATGAGTGTAATAGGTGGAGGTTGAGTGTAATAGATGGAGGATGAGTGTAATAGGTGGAGGATGATTGTTGTAGTTGGAGGGTGAGTGTAATAGTTTGAAGGCAAGTGTTATAGGTTAAAGGTGAGTGTAATAAGTGGGGGATGAGTGTAATCGGTGGGGGATGAGTGTAATAGGTGGGGATGAGTGTAAGAGGTGGGGGATGAGTGTAATAGGTGGAGGATGAGTGTAATAGTTGGAGGGTGAGTGTAATAGTTTGAAGGCAAGTATAATAGGTTAAAGGTGAGTGAAATAGGTGGGGGATGAGTGTAATAGGTGGGAGATGAGGGTGAATGTTATAGGGGTGTGGTGAATGTAATGGGTTGAGGGCAAATGTAATAGTTGAAGAGTGAGTCTAAGAGGTTGAGGGTGAGTGTAATAAGTTGATGGTAATAATTATCTGGAGGATGATGATAATATCTGGAGGGTGATGGTTATATCTGGAGGATGATGGTAATATGTGGAGGGTGATGATAATATCTGGAGGAGGATGATAATATCTGGTGGAGGATGGTAATATCTGGAGGATGATGGTAATATGTGGAGGGTGATGATAATATGTGGAGGGTGATGATAATATGTGGAGGGTGAGGGTAATATCTGGAGGGTGATGATAATATGTGGAGGGTGATGATAATATCTGGAGGATGATGATAATATCTGGAGGGTGATGATAATATCTGGAGGATGATGATAATATCTGGAGGATGATGGTAATATCTGGAGGATGATGGTAATATGTGGAGTGTGATGATAATATGTGGAGGGTGATGATAATATGTGGAGGGTGAGGGTAATATCTGGAGGGTGATGATAATATCTGGAGGAGGATGATAATATCTGGAGGAGTATGATAATATCTGGAGGATGATGATAATATCTGGAGGGTGATGATAATATGTGGAGGGTGATGATAATATGTGGAGGGTGAGGGTAATATGTATAAGGTGGAGCATGTGTAATAGATGGAGTGCGAGTGTAATAGATTTTTTTTCCAAAAAAGACTTGTGCCCAGTCCCAGTTCAAGTTTGGTGCCTTCTGGGTGATCTGCTGTGGTAGCTTGGGTGTGCTGGGCCTGCATCTTTCCCATGTTGATCTTTGTTCTTGTCTTGTAACTGGAAAGCAAATCATATGAGTAGTCTGAGAGTGTGTTGAGTCTTCTGTGGTCATCTTCTTATAATGAGCTCTTGACTTGAATTGTTTTCTGTGACAAAAAGGTTTGATATTTTTGTTTAAACTTGTGTTCTTCACTATTGTAATGATTTTGGAGAGGTTGGCAGTTACTTGCAGGGAAAATAATGGTAATATTGGCACAGAAATATGGAAACATTCTATAGCTAATTTCCTTGGATATATGACTGATATATTGTTGCAGCAATATACAATATTTTAATATTGTTGCCAGTAATTGCCATTACTCATTCCTAGCCATGTTTTCATACCCCACCTTAAAAATGTAATATTACCATAAATCTATCAGCTTATAAGCTATTATCAGTTTTGACCGTAGTCAGTATCACTTGATTAATTAATGATGATATATTACTTGGCTTTCATGAAATATGTATAAGTACCGGTATTGTAAATATGCCACTGTGAATGGCAAATGAAGTGGGAGTGTTAATGTCCTATGAACATATTTCCAGTGTTTTTACTGTAAAGGTAAATACATACAGCTGTACTGCTGCTGAACATTTGAATTTAAGTTATCAAAGACATTATTTGATAAAGATGCCAGTTTTTTAGAAAGAAAGTAAACAATTTAACCAGAATTTAATGTGAGTATTG
Source organism: Ruditapes philippinarum (assembly GCF_026571515.1). Taxonomy (NCBI): domain Eukaryota; kingdom Metazoa; phylum Mollusca; class Bivalvia; order Venerida; family Veneridae; genus Ruditapes; species Ruditapes philippinarum. The sequence continues at coordinate 31,544 of NW_026859146.1, forward strand.
ATTTATCTAAGTTCAAATGAAATATAAGACAGGGGTTAAATTGCACCTTTATTAAAGTAACATTATTCTACATTTTTTTCACTGTTTGAACTGAGAAAAAAATGACTTAATTTTTCAAAGAATTGACTATAACAATGGCAATTGAGCAATAAATGTAATGACAAATGTTTAGGATAAAATATAAAAACACCTAAAAATAAAAAAGACTGCCTCACTCTTTTTATAAAATAAATATAACTGATAATTTCTGGAGGTTATTTATAGATATTTATGTGGGTCACATTTGTTATTAATTATTCAGATGACGTTTATTATGAAATTGAAAACAAATATGACAAAATGTAAAAAAATTTTGAATTTTACCTGAACATGCACCATTTACTCTGGGATGGGCATAATGTCACTTTAATTTTGAGTGTTTGTATTTTCATACACAATGGGCATAAAGTAACTATAATTGTTGATGTGTTTATATTTTCAGGTTTTCGTTCTGTCAGTACCCTTTTATCCTCAGTATTACAGCAAAGAGAACAATTCTACAACGAGATTCAGAGCAACAGATGATACTAATGGCTAGAGTATGTTTATATTGAATAGTATAAGAGGAGGCTTTCTGAATACACCCATTCACAGTTTTTATATGAACTACATATATAACCAAGAAATATCAGATGAAAACAAAGTATTATCTGTCCCGAATTGCGAGAAAATAATTGATCTTACAATAAGTTGTTTTAAACTGCAAGTTAATTGCGATTTATTGTCCGATTTTCAAAATTCATACACCAATAAAAAGTTAGTGATTTTCATATCAATATAAACTTCAAAATATCTTTTAACACTAAAGATACTAAAATTTAATGTTCAACTTACCACCTGCCTGCCACTGATAAGAATAGCCTGTTGTCTGCTAGTTCGGTAACTGTTTGCTGGTGAATTCAAGCATCTTGGTGTATTTACTTTTAACCACATTTTTTCTGAATCCAGGTGAAGAATGTTTCTTCTGGACCCGAATTAAAATACAAGTCATCTAAGCTTATACATCGTTGTTAACTATAAACAAAGTGAGGTTGTAAATGTTGTTAAATACGTGTACATTGCTTTAGAAATCATGTGACAAAGTGTATATTTTTAAAAACAGTTCTTTTAAACACCAAATGATATTGTGTATGTACTAAGTTAAATGTGTCACATTTTGGAAATTATCCAAAATTTTAGATGACTTCATTTTTATGCTTATCTATAGTCATTAAATGAAAACATTTAATTTCTAATTTCATTAGTTTTGATGTTAGCTAATAGATAATCTGAATTGGATATTTCAGAGAAGTCTGGTTGCTAAGGTACAAAGACGGCAGTTACCGGATGTTGGAATGTTGTTTTTTAACCTGACTGTGAGAAGAGAACATCTGGTCTCAGATTCTTTAAATGAGGTATGTATATGTGTTTTGATTTGTTCTTTGTGTACTTTATTATAGGAAATCATGTTCATCGGCAACATGAAATCAGGCATCTTCATTTTTAGCAGAACTATTCATAGAATATATTGGCGCGCCAGACTTTGGTAAAATTGCGTGCAAGTGAGTATCTCCAAAGATTCTGGAGGAAATTGGTTGAAACTGCACAGTTATATTTGAGAGCATAATAGGAGGCCACTTTTCAAGACCTGTAACTCTAAGATGGATTTTGACAGAATTTTGGCGCCAGTCAAAAACTAGGTCACAGGAGCTAAAAAGAGAATAATCGAGCACTCTTTCCTCTAACTGACAGCTTTTTTTGTGCTGAAACTGTTTAGATCTGCAGCTTGTCTTCAACTTTAGTGGACTTAGATCTGATATTTGAATATGGTTGGCATAGATGTAATATTCAAATTTTTGAGGATTGATCTGATAATTAAATTTGGTTGGCAAATCTAATATTTATTAGGCTGTGATGGCTGTGATATACAGAATCATCAAATTAGATCCAATCTTGTAACATACATTAGAGTCAAATATAAGAAATAGCTGATATATTCTTATTTGCCCATTTATTATTTACCTCCATATACTTATTTAACCATAAAAATGGTATTGCATCAGCAAGGTCATCCTGAATCATTATACAGTAGTGATTCACTAATTAATTTCTTCTATTCTAAATAGTCCCATTTCAAGTGAAAAAAGTGATATTTTTAGCACCATAAAAAGTTGTTATTTACTTTGGTATAAATTGAACAGAGGTGTGAAGGTGTGAAAGGCAACAAAAGACTGTTGTGTTTTAAATGAAAGATGTATGCATTGTATTTATACAGTTGACTGGTTACTAAACAAATAGATATGACATGAATATATGTTGTAAATATTGTTTGTAAAAAGTATGTTAAAACTATAAAGTTGTAAATATGTTATGTTAACTTTAAAGTAAATTATGATTTTATTTCTTTGCTGAATAATATTAGCAATTATTTGTTTGACACTGTATTTATTCAAACTTTGATGAATATAATTATAAAAGTAATGGTACAATGGTACTGATACTTAATTACTTCACCAAAAAAAGTACTGGTACTGCAGTACCGAGCTAAAATCTAGTTCTGGTACTGGTAATGGTACTGCATAATTTGCCAAGTACTGGTACTGGTACTTAAGTACTACACCCTTAGTACTGATGCAGCTCTGGTAGTGAATAAAGTTTATCATTCCTTCCTGATAACATGGTCTATAAGGTCATTGATGTATGATCATGCTGATGTCATTCCTTAATGTTGTGTGCTTCAATACACATATATATTTTATAGTAAATAGTCGCCGCCTTGTCCGTCCATCCATCCGTCTGTCCGACGTCCGTCCATCCATCCGTCCCCTTTTCTTGTCTGGGACATAACTTTGAAACAACAAGAGGTATCAACATGAAACTTTGTAGGTAGATAGATCTCATTGAGTAGGTGCGCAGTGCACGAGAACTTTAACTCTGTCTTGCCTAATTTTTGAATTATTCCCCTTTGTTTATTTTTACACTTTGAACTTTGTCTGGGACATAACTCTAAAAGTATAAGGGGTATCAACATGAAACTTTGAAGGTAGATAGATCTCATTGAGTAGGTGTGCAGTGCACAAGAACCGTAACTCTTTCTTGCCTAATTTTTGAATTATTCCCCTTTGTTTATTTTTACACTTTGAACTTTGTCCAGGACATAACTCTAAAAGTATAAGGGGTATCAACATGAAACTTTGTAGGTAGATAGATCTCATTGAGTAGGTGTGCAGTGCACAAGAACCGTAACTCTTTCTTACCTAATTTTTGAATTATTCCCCTTTGTTTATTTTTACACTTTAAACTTTGTCTAGGACATAACTCTAAAAGTATAAGAGGTATCAACATGAAACTTTGTAGGTAGATAGATCTCATTGAGTAGGTGTGCAGTTCACTAGAACCGTAACTCTGCCTTGCCTAATTTTTGAATTATCCCCCTTTGTTTATTTTACACATTGAACGTTGTCCGGGACATAACTCTAAATGTATAAGAGGTATCAACATGAAACTTTGTAGGTAGAAAGATCTCATTGAGTGGGTGTGCAGTGTGCAAGAACCACAACTCTGCCTTGCCTAATTTTTGAATTATTCCCCTTTGTTTATTTTTACACTTTGGACTTTGTCCAGGACATAACTCTAAAACTATAAGAGGTATCAACATGAAACTTTGTAGGTAGATAGATCTCATTGGGTAGGTGTGCAGTGCACAAGAACCATAACTCTGCCTTGCCTAATTTTTTAATTATTCCCCTTTGTTTATTTTCACACTTTGTGTAAGAGATATCAACATGAAACTTTGTAGATAGATAGGTCTCATTGGGTATAAGTGCAGTGCTTAAGAATCATTACTCTGCCTTGCCTTATTTTGAAGTTTTTGCCCTTTGTTTATTTCTACTTTTTCACTTTTGTCCGGGACATAACTTTTAGAGATATCAACATGAAACTTTGTAGGTAGCTAGATATCATTGGATAGAACTGCAATGCTTAAAGAACCTAAACAAAGCCTGGTCTAATTTTGGAGTTATTGCCCTTTGTTCATTTTTACACTTTGAATTTTACCCGAGACATAACTCTGATATCATCAGGAAACTTTATAGATAGATAGATCTCATTGAATAGAAGTGCAGTGCAAAAAAACATAACTCCGCCTTGCCTAATTTTGGAGTTTTTGCCCTTTGTTCATTTTTTTAGCTCACCTGACCACGAAGGTCAAGTTCGAAGATGGGTTATCTCGGGTCAAAAACTAGGTCACAGGAGTTAAAAATAGAAAAAGCTTGTTAACACTCTAGAGGCTGCAGTTTTCATCCAAATATTCTGGAAATTTGTCAGGAAGGTTGTTTTAATGATATCTAGGTCAAGTTCGAAGATGGGTCATCTCCGGTTAAAAACTAGGTCACAGGAGCTAAAAATAGAAAAAGCTTGTTAACACTCTAACAATTGGGTTGTTAACAGTCTAGCAGTCACAGTTTTGATTGGATCATCATCAAACTTTGTCAGAATGTTTGTCTCAATGAAATACAGATCGAGTTCGAAGATGGGTTATCTCGGGTCAAAAACTAGGTCACAGGAGCTAAAAATAGAAAAAGCTTGTTTACACTCTAGAGGCTGCAGTTTTCATCCAAATATTCTGGAAATTTGTCAGGAAGGTTGTTTTAATGATATCTAGGTCAAGATCGAAGATGAATCATCTCCGGTCAAAAACTAGGTCACAGGAGCTAAAAATAGAAAAAGCTTGTTAACACTCTAGGGGCTGCAGTTTTCATCCAAATATTCTGGAAATTTGTCAGGAAGGTTGCTTAGATTATATCTAGGTCAAGTTCGAAGATGGGTCATCTCCAGTCAAAAACTAGGTCACAGGAGCTAAAAATAGAAAAGCTTCTTAATACATTAAGGGCTGCAGTTTTCATCCAAATATTCTGGGAATTTGTCAGGAAGGTTGTTTGATGATTTCTAGGTCAAGTTCGAAGATGGGTTATCTCCGGTCAAAAACTAGGTCACAGGAGCTAAAAATAGAAAAAGCTTGTTAACACTCTAGTGGCTGCAGTATTGATTTAAATATTCTGGAAATTTGTCAGGAAGGTTGTTTTGATGATTTCTGGGTCAAGTTCGAAGATGGGTCATCTCAGGTCAAAAACTAGGTCACAGGAGCTAAAAATAGAAAAAGCTTGTTAACACTCTAGGGGCTGCAGTTTTCATCCAAATATTTTGGAAATTTGTCAGGAAGGTTGTTTTGATGATTTCTAGATCAAGTTCGAAGATGGGTTATCTCTGGTCAAAAACTAGGTCACAGGAGCTAAAAATAGAAAAAGCTTGTTAACACTCTAATGGTTGCAGTTTTCATCCAAACATTCTGGAAATTTGTCAGAAAGGTTGTTTTGATGATTTCTAGGTCAAGTTCGAAGATGGGTCATCTCAGGTCAAAAACTAGGTCACAGGAGCTAAAAATAGAAAAAGCTTAACACTCTTATGGCTGCAGTTGTCATCTAAATATTCTGGAAATTTGTCAAGAAGGTTCTTTTGATGATATCTAAGTCAAGTTGGAAGATGGGTCATCTCAGGTCAAAAACTAGGTCACAGGAGCTAAAAATAGAAAAGCTTCTTAACACTCTAGGGGCTGCAGTTTTCATCCAAATATTCTGGAAATTTGTCAGGAAGGTTGTTTTGATGATTTCTAGGTCAAGTTCGAAGATGGGTTATCTCAGGTCAAAAACTAGGTCACAGGAGCTAAAAATAGAAAAAGCTTGTTAACACTCTAGTGGCTGCAGTATTGATTCAAATATTCTGGAAATTTGTCAGGAAGGTTGTTTTGATGATTTCTGGGTCAAGTTCGAAGATGGGTCATCTCAGGTCAAAAACTAGGTCACAGGAGCTAAAAATAGAAAAAGCTTGTTTACACTCTAGTGGCTGCAGTTTTGATTCAAATATTCTTGAAATTTGTCAAGAATGTTGTTTTGATGTTTTCTGGGTCAAGTGCTAAGATTGGTCATGTCCGGTCAAAAACTAGGTCACAGGAGCTAAAAATAGAAAAATCTTTTAAACACTCTAGTGGCTGCAGTTTTGATCCAAATTTCCTGGAAATTGGTCAGGAAGGTTGTTTTGATGATTTCTAGGTCAAGTTTGAATATGGGTCGTGTCCGGTCAAAAATTAAGTCACATTGCCCAAATATGGAAAAATCTTTATAACACACTTGAGGTCACATGTTTGACTCAGTTGTCATCAAACTTGGTCATGATGCTTGTTTAAGACATTGCTTGGATGCGGTTGTGTTAGGTGAGCGATCCAGGGCCATCATGGCCCTCTTGTTTATACTTTCCTGTGTCCAGAACCTTCTCGGGAAGCATTAGCAGGTTATGTACAGATTATATAATATATGTTGATATTGTATTTAACCAGATTGCTAAGAAACAGCATGATTTGAAGAAGAAACTGAAGGTGACGTTTGCAGGGGAACCAGGCTTAGATATGGGTGGCCTTACAAAGGAATGGTTCCTACTTCTAATCAAGAAAATATTCAATGAAAACTATGGTAATTTTCAATTTACAAAATAACCTGTGGCTTCCTGAAGGGGAAAATATAGCTCGATAATTTACCCACACATTTTATAAAATATTAATTTCAATTCAATTTAACATGTATGGTACATTGCAGACACTATATAGGGACAACTTTCTGTCTTTCAGTCAATTAACCCATTACTTCATGAGCATTTTGTGAAAAATGGCTGTTTTCATTGAAAAGTCTCCCGTTACAAGTTCAAATTGCTATTATACTATAAAAACTGCTTCAACACTAATCAAACTTGGCACAAATGTTGACTGGACCATTGCCCTTGCAACAGCATGCTCAGGCTTAAATTTTCTGTTACCATGGCAACGAGGGGGCATCTCAAAATTGCCAAAAATCACTATTTTGCGTTGATTTTTTCCATCAAAATTGATTTCAAAGTGCTGCAACTTCTCAATGAATTGAGATAGAGTCAAATGCTTTTCAGCTTTGGTTACACGTTACCTTATGATCAGTCTGGGGTCATTTACAGCCTCTCACAAGTCCAAAATTTTCTTGGCGATGAGGGGGACTCCGCCACCCTTCAAACCCCCCAAACAGAAGGGGGCACATCCCCCTTCTGGCAACCCCCTGATGTATCTTTTGGTTGGGGGGCCGCGCCGAAAAAGAGGTCACTTTTTTTAACAACATTTCTCAAACAAAAACAAGTGTTTTGGGCCTAAATAAGGCATTTTTTCATCATTTGAGACAACAAAAAAGGGGGGGGGTGAAAAAGGCGTTAAAAGGCGTGTATATGAAGTAATGGGTTAAATGTATGAACTAGCTGCTGTTAGGTCATGGTTCTGGTGACAAATATACATAGGACATTTCAGGGGAAAATACGGCATTTTTAGGGGAAAATATACCTATTTGAGGCAAGGGGAACAGCCTTTATTTGGCTGTAAAAAAATCACTGTTATTATTATCTTGTTTGTTTGGTTGGTTGTTTTTGTTTTGTTTTTAGCTCACCTGTCACAAAGTGACAGGGTGAGCTTTTGTGATCGCTTTTTGTCCGGCGTCCGTCCCTCCGTAAACTTTTACTTTAAATGACATCTCCTCATAAACCACTAAGCCAATTTCATCCAAACTTCACAGGAATGTTCCTTTGGTGGTCACCTTTAAAAATTGTTCAAAGAATTAATTTCCATGCAGAACTCTGGTTGCCATGGCAACCGAAAGAAAAAACTTTAAATATATTCTTTTAAAAAACCCAAAGAGCTAGAGCTTAGATATTTGGCATGAAACATCTTCTAGTGAGTGTCTACAATGTTTGTTCAAATAAAAGCCCTGGGGTCAAAATTGGCCCTGCCCCAGGGGGTCATTGATTTTCCCTATATGCATATAGTAAAAACTTAAAAAATCTTCTTTTAAAGAACCAAAAGAGCTAGAGCTAAGATATTTAGCATGGAACATCTTCTAATGAGTGTCTACCAAGTTTGTTGAAATAAAAGCCCTGGTGTCAAAATTGGCCCCGCCCCAGGGGGTCATTGATTTTCCTTATATGCATAGAGTAAAAACTTAAAAAAATCTTCCTTTAAAGAACTCAAAGAGCTAGAGCTAAGATATTTAGCATGTAAAATGTTCTAATGGGTGTCTACCAAGTTTGTTCAAATAAAAACACTGGGGTCAAAATTGGCCCCGCCCCGTAGGTCATTGATTTTCCTTATATGTGTATAGCAAAAACTTTCAAAATCTTCTTTGAAAAAACTAAATAGCTAGAGTTTAGATATTAAGCATGAAACATCTTCTAGTGAGTGTCTACAAAGTTTGTTCAGATAAAAGCCCTGGGGACAAAATTGGCCCTGTTCTGGGGGTCATTGATTTTCCTTATATGTGTATAGCAAAAAACTTTAAAAATCTTCTTTGAAAAAACCCAAAAAGCTAGAGTTTAGATATTAAGCATGAAACATGTTCTAGTAAGTGTCTACAAAGTTTGTTCAAATAAAAGCCCCGGGGTCAAAACTGGCCCCGCCCCAGGGGTGTCATTGTTTTTAACTATATGTGTATAGTAAAAACTTAAAAAATCTTCTTTGAAAAAACCTTAATAGCTAGAGTTTAGATATTAAGCATGAAACATCTTCTAGTGAGTGTCTACAAAGTTTGTTCAGATAAAAGCCCTGGGGTCAAAATTGGCCCTGCCCCGGGGGTCATTGATTTTCCTTATATGTGTATAGCAAAAACTTAAAAATCTTCTTTGAAAAAACCCAAAAAGCTAGAGTTTAGATATTAAGCATGAAACCTGTTCTAGTAAGGGTCTACAAAGTTTGTTCAAATAAAAGCCCCGGGGTCAAAACTGGCCCCGCCCCAGGGGTGTCATTGTTTTTAACTCTATGTGTATAGTAAAAACTTAAAAATCTTCTTTTAAAAAACCCAATGAGCTACAGCTTAGATGTTTAGCATGAAACATCTTCTTATGGGTGTCTACCAAGTTTGTTTTAATAAAAGCCCTTGGGTTAAAATTGGCCCTGCCCGGGGGGGGGGGCAGATCATTGTTTTTCATTATATGTGTGTAGTAAAAACTTAACATCATGAAACATCTTCTTATGGGTGTCTTCCAAGTTTGTTCAAATAAAAGCCCCCAGGGGTTTAAACTGGCCCCGCTCCGGGGGCCTATATACAGGTGAGCGACCTTGTTTTTTTTACTTTTGTAATTGTTTTGTTTGAATATTTTCTTATGTTTACTGATACTTAATAATAAAGCTATTATCATTGACCCTTCCAACTGTTTGAAATAATAAAAAGAAAATATATGGATTTTCTGCGTAACTAAATGTAAAGCTGTTTTGATCATTTTTGTTGTGGGCTTTTGTAAATATATTGATTGAAAAATAAAAATGATATTTAATTCTTGTGTGATTTAAACAAAAATTGTTTACATTATTTTCATATATCCGGCGTTCACTTTACTGTTGCAACACAGCACTTAACACTAGCTGTTTTGAGGATAATGCATTCCCTGTTCTCCCAGACTGAGCAATAATCTATTATTTTTCTAAGCCTGAACTTAATAAAATGATTATTGAACAATTTAGTGGTGTATAACCTATAAAATGATTTTTTGTTACAGGTATGTTTTCTTACAATAAGGCTGCAGGATGCTATTGGTTTTCAACAATGCATCGTGAGGATTATCAGGAGTTTAATCTAGTCGGTGTTGTATCCTTTATATATATATCATATAGTACATTTTCTTCTCAGTTTTCCCGAGAGATCACATGATAATGCTCGGATAACATGATCTATAAACTCATTGAGCTGTAACAATGCAGTTGTCATTCCATTATTCACTTAATGTTGTGTGCTTCAGTACACTTATAAATTTTATATAACACTTTTCAATGAAATTCTTTGTTCTCGAAAGTAATCTTATATAATCATTTTGTAACGATATTGTATACCAGTCTGTGGGCGTTTGATTTATTAGTTATATGAAATGAATATGCTACTATGTATGAATGGTATCAATTTTAGAAATGGAAATTGTTATGAAAGCTAATCTCTAACAAATAAATCTATGTTCCATTAATGTCAAACCCCTCGCTGGGACATAAACATGTCTGCACATCAAAGTCTATTGAGTAATTGATACAGATTGATTGTTTTATGTAAAATTAATATAAAAAAAAATGTTTTTACATGATTTAATGTTTAAAAGTTAATGATGATTTGGAAAAAAAAATTAAATTCATATCTATCTTTTTCTGTAGCAAAGGATTATTCTTTAGTTCTATAGAAGATAGAATTGATAAATTGATTCTTTACATATATAAGTGTTAGGTGTCATAATACCGTGGTAAAGAACAAACTTGTTATTAAACAATTAAACGGGCCATACATCAGAGATAGAATGAATTTAATCAAAAGCACATTATTCCCTTAACCATGGACCAGTTAATGGGTTTAGCGGTGTATAACAGTATTAATTTGGATCTACGATTTCCACCATGTTGCTACAAGAAGTTACTGAGTCCCCCAGTAGTCCCCTTCAATAATCCACGGGCACAAGTCGGTGTTTTGACTAGTCTAACTGTAGATGATCTCAAAACAGTACAACCAGTAAGTACTAATATTTATTGTATAAGTCATTTTACATCAAGGTACCTCTGTAACGGAGTAGTTAAGGATTATTAATTCAAGTCATTAATTGGTTTGAATCCTTGTAGGGAAGCTGATATTGAACTTGTCAGTTTGTTTGTTTGATTTGGTTTTACGGTGCACCAACACAATTTAGGACATATGGTGCCGAAACAGACAAAGATAATTTTGGCTAACCTTGGGTGTTACATACTAAAAGCAGCACCAGGGTCAAGACCACCTCACCTGCTGGAAATTAGAGATTCATAGACTCCAGTAGTTTAGTCCCATTTATTCCCCTCTTACCACCACATAGGAATAAATGATGGCTGCAGTTCTGATACCTAGAGCCTAAAGGCAACCCCTCAGCCACAAGGCTGGATGCTAATTATTGCTTTTATATAGGATATCAGTGATAACAAAGTAAATGAAGTCACACGGGGGTATCAGCTTTCACTAACCAAAATATGAACTTTTATCAAATGACCTCAAGGTTGTTGTGATTTGTATGATTGAACAAAAATATACATCTTCACTCTTACATATTTCAACTGTAACACCAACAGAACTGTTCACAAGAGTTAAAATGAAAATATTTTTTTTTTTAGAACTAAGAGGAGAAACATTTACAATTTGTAAATCAAACAGACATATTGTGATTAAAGACACTTAGTATAAAAGGACATATACATGTATGTTTATGTAATTATGAATAAATTTTATTGCTATATCAATATACAAAGCTTAAATTTGATTTTGGAGATATCTGGACTAAGTGAGGATAGCAAAGGGTGGAGATATAAGGAAGTAAAGAAGGGTAGATGGAGGTTGAGGGGGTAAATGTGGGGCTGACAGAGGGTACTTGTAAGCTGACAAAGGAGAAATGGGGGGGGGGATGGGATGCTAGTGGATTGAGACTGTCAGAGAAATGCAAGGTAAAGGAGGGTGGATTGGGGCTGAGAGAATAGCAGTGTTAGCTAAAGCATTTCTATGATATTTTGAATTATTCAGTCTACTATAATTCTATAGACATTAAAGCTTTAATCTTAATTATAAATTTGTTTCATGTTTCAGGATGTAGCTAAAGGATTACAAGATTTGTTAGATTACAAAGGAGATGTAGAAGAAGATTTCTGTATGAGCTTTCAGGTAAAACTTTTCTTAAAGGCACATTATGCCTTAGGAAAAAATAGATTTTTAATTCTTTAAAACAGGAAAATATGAACTTTATCAATGTTTAAATAATTGTTTTAGAACATGTTAGATGCATATTACCTGAAGAAAGTAGCGTTAAATGTGAAACAATTTGTACAAAATGTAGCAAAATGTTAACAAAATACCGCTAATATTTTGACTTCTGTAAAAAATACTAAATCACTAAAACTGTATTTATTGCAGAAACGGATGGTTTAGGTAATTGGCCAACAAATAGCTCTTTGGAAACAATTTTACCCATAACAAAAGCTTTTGAGAAGAATAAAATAGAAGCATTTCTTTAGTATAATTGGACTTTAATTTTACATTGCTAATAGCAATGATTTTGGACATGTAATGTAACCCAGTATAAAAGTTTATATGTTTATATAACCCAAACTGCCCGACAAATCGTTATATTCATAAATATAGCCACAATACTTAAGATTTGTTATGCAGACCTTACAGGTTATATGACCTATTATAATAGGTAGTAAGTTTATATAACCCAAACTGTTAGAAAATGGTTATATTCATACATTCAGCCATTGTATTTAAGATTAGTTATAAGACCTAACAGGTTATATAACCTATTATAAATTTATAATAGGTAGTAAGTTTATTTAACCCCAGCTACTAGAAAATGGTTATATTCATACATACAGCCATTGTATTTAAGATTAGTCATAAAGATCTAACAGGTTATATGACCTATTTTGATAAGTTGTAAGCTTTTATAACCTGGCAAATATGCATGGGTTTTATAGCAAACAAAATATTTAAACATTTTCTTATAGTCGTTGAGTCATTGATGTGAATAGTCGTAGATATATGTATTATCAATTTGTTTTTATCTTTGTTTTGATTTAATTGACAGATGTCTCAGGATCATTATGGTCATACAAAGACATATGATTTGAAGCCTGATGGTGCTAATATACCTGTTACAAGTGAAAATAGAAAAGGTAGGTAATTATAATGGTTATATCTATACAGCTAGATTTATAGAGCTTTTGTTGATTTATAGAGCTTTTGTTAAAGCAGCATGTCCGCAGAATAAAAGTTTCTTTTATTAAAATTTAGAAAACTTTTTAAGTAGTAAAGAGATTGTAAAGTGTAGAAATAAAGTGACTTAAACTAAACTTATTCGTATAAAGTGAACAAAATTGCCTATAACTTGTTAGCATATGCAAAAAAGTCTGTCAAAAAAGGGTGGTATCTTGTATAAACATTAAACCATCAAATTAAGAAAAATATATCCCTAACATTGATTTTATTGCTAAATAAAATCACTGTTTTGAGTTTGAATGCCAGGAATTATATCATGAGGGCATAGCCGAAGTGATATAATGATGTGCATTCAAATGACATGTTCAATAGGGAAAAATCTGGTTTCTGTTGGAATGCATTATAAATGCTTATGCATTTCTTACATGTATTTCCTTTAGCTAATGACTTAGGTAAGAAAAGCAAAATTTAAAACTTCAGCTAAAATTTCGCTTTATCAGCTTGTTTAAACAAGTTTAACTACATGTACAATGTTTATTTGGCTTTTTATATGTTAATTTAAATGTAATTGATTTATTTTACAGAATATGTAGATCTGTATGTAGATTGGGTATTAAACAAGTCAGTGTATAACCAGTTTAAAGCATTTTACCATGGTTTCCATATGGTGTGTGCATCAAATGCTCTAATTGTAAGTACAATGTTTACTGTAATATAGACTGTATTTACTCTAGGTTGAAAACTTTCTGATGTCCAAGATATTTGGGAAACTGCCAGAGTTTATCACCTAGTTCAAGTAGATGATAATTTTAATTAATAAATATACATTATAAATTCAACAAATTTGCTTGTTAATATCAATATCCACATTTGTATTTGTTGAAATAGGGTATCTGACAATATTACTGCACCAGTAGGGGACTGCTGTATTGTCTGTGACAAGGTCTTGTTGCCACTTGTTAAAACAGCTGTATGTTATATCTGTAGATGTTACGACCAGAGGAAATAGAGATGCTGGTATGTGGAAATCCAAGATTACATATGAAAGATCTGAAGAAAGTCACTGTCTATGATGGTTACCATCCTTTAGACCCCACTATCAAGTAATATATTTGTTAATATTTAATTACATGTGAATAGAGAAAATACAGAAACATCAACATATGTTAGTGCATTTATATTGTAATTGTCAAGTTAGCCATTAATAAGAAATCTCAAGAAAAATGTTCTCATTTTTGTTCATTTGATCATACATGTCAATTTTTTAAAAGAAAATTTTAAAAAAACACTCATGTATTTTTTGATAGAAAAAATTATGTATTAAGTATTTCAACATGTACTATTTATGGCAGAAGAAAAATCTCAATATGCATTTGCTTGGAAGGGGTGTTCATAGCTGAGTGGTTACGGTCATTTGATGCCACTTGCCCCTCTGCTGTAGGTTCCAATCCGGAACAGGACTTCAGATTTTTTCATTTGAAGAAGTTATTCAGCAAGCTTACGGAAGGTTGGTGGTTCTACTCGGGTGCCTGTGTCTGAAATGTTGCACAGAGGGGCACTGGAGTTCTACTTCTACCAGTATAGCTGGAAAATTGCCATATGACCTGTACAGTGTTGATGCGACGTAAAACCCAAACAAAGCAACAATAAAAATGTATCTGCTTGGACCTTTTACTTATAGTTCTGTGTATTCAAAATTAGACAATAAACTTATTTTATTTTAATAGGTACTTTTGGGACATTGTTTTGAGCTTGCCAATCCAGCTTCAGAAGTTATTTCTATTGTTTACTACGGGAAGTGATCGTATCCCTATTGGTGGAATGGCTGAGATGAACTTTAAAATCACCCGCACTGAAGATATCAGTTTGTAAGAAATGTTTGTTATTATATTAAAAAAAATATATATTAAAAAAATAGATAATGATAACACATTTTATTGTAAGAAATTTTTACACTTTTAGCTCAAATATTCAAGGAATAGGGCTATTGTACTCACCCTTGTGTTAGCATCACACTTTGGTTAAGCTTTAGCATGCAAGTTAGTATCTCCAAAACTACTGAAAAGAATGGGTGGAACTTTCAGACACTTATCTGAGAGCCTTATTAGAGGTCATTGTTCAAGACTTATAACTCTAATATGTATCAGAATTATGACCCTTTTTTAATCTTAGAAAATTCAACATTATCCAGGCTCTTGTTTTTCTATCAAGCACTAAGAATAGACCTTGTCCTATTGACAGCTCTTGTTTATTATAAAACTTAAATTATTTATGTATTTGCACTAAAATTAAACCTGAATATTCCCATTTGATTTTGTTCTTCTGCTTCAAATCACTGACTTGGCTTCAGATTTCTGGTGGAATATTGAAATTATCCAAGAATCCATAAGCTACAAAAACAACATGGTGTCAATAGAAGGAATGGAATATGAGCCGCGTCACAACAAAACCAACATAATGGGTTTGCGACCAGCATGGATCCAGACCAGCCTGCGCAGTCTGATCAGGATCCATGCTGTTCGCTTACCAACCCTATTACAAGTAGACAAACTGATAGCGAACAGCATGGATCCTGATCAGACTGCGCAGATGCGCAGGCTGGTCTGGATCCATGCTGGTGGCAAACCGATATGTTGGTTTTGTCGTGACGCGGCTCATATGATTTTGTGTTTTGTTAAGAATTTTAATGCTTTCAATGTGTCAATTATTTTGTAACCTTAATGAAGTAACTGGTTAACTCTTATTAGATTATAATAGGAGTTAACCAGTTTCTGCACTAAGATGACAATGTAAAAACTATGTAACAGTTATTTAATTTCTCCTTTAAGGAAGCCATATGATATACTTAAATACTTTTTTATGTTGTAGGCTACCAATGGCGCACACTTGTTTCAACCAACTTGTTTTGCCTGCATACAAGAGCAAGAAACACCTGAGAAATAAACTTATTCTCGCCATACAAAATGCAGAGGGTTTTGGATTGGAGTAACTGAATAAGACACTGTTACCAATGCTGTCTTTCTTCAAATTATCTTTAGTGAAAAGTAAATAGAGTGAATCATTTTCAACTGTATCTTTCTTCAGTTAGTAACTCTCCATCTCATTTTATAACGTTTTAGAAGCCAGGAGCTCATATGTGTTTAGTGAGAAATACAATATCAACAAGGATGCATGTAATATTGAATGGACAGATTTGGAGGAGCCTCTTTTCAGGCTTAAGATCCAGTACAGTACAGTACAATATTATCACTGTTGGGAGACAAAGATTTTGGTTGTTACTTAGAAATGTTGCTGTGTAGTCTAACTTTGGGGGGAAAATGTTGTATTGTTTTAATGAGGTTATTGCTCTATTGAGGTTTCACCATATATTCATCATATCACAACAAAGTTGATATAGAGGTGTTACTTTTAACATATGTAACTATGACTCACACAATATACACATCAAAGTTATACATAAAATGTTGTACAATATCACATGCTTCACTTCATTATTATGTAGGACCAGTCTAAAATGGAAACATCTGATTGCCTGAATTAGAATTGAAGTTTTTGAATTAACCAATGACAAAGGTGGATTTTGCAGACTGGTTTTAAGATTCATAATTTTCTTTTCAAATAATGATACTTTTCATGTGAAATGGCTGTATTGGATGTATCTATTTATAAAATGCATTTATAACATAATCAGGTCATATTAGAAGCAGATCATTATGTATATATACAAAAATAGATACTGCTAAATATGAACACAAATTTTTGGCATTTATTTTTTTACAACTCTTGTTTTCGTTAATGATTATGTATTTATGTGTGAATATTTTGAATCCAACACTTAATTTTTGGTGTAAAGAATTTGGATGTTAATTATAAAAGTATCACATTATAAAGTACACAGTTCTTTTTAACTTATCAGCTCCTTTGAATACCTAGTATATAACAGAGAATACAAATTGTTTATTTTCATCATATATTAAAAATATTATAGGATAAGATACTTTCTTCAATTGATTTAAGTCATTTTTGTTTTTCTGTATTAACTCATTTGAAATTCTCTTTATGGATTATATCTATGTGAATGATAGAGAGATTTAGGCCTTAGATTTTATGCATCCATATACGAGGGATGATCAAAAATAAACCGGACTGTGACTGGCAATTGAAGAATTTTCATCCTATCACTTATTGTTATATATCACACTTAATTGGAAAACAATACCTGTAAACTGATACTATATCTAATCTGATAACGCAAATAGCTTGTCCGTAACAGCGAATTCAAAAACCATGGTAACGCACACCAGGCGCAGTGCATAAATTAGCCTTGACATGAGGCGCTTTATGCTGCGTGTATTTTACAATATGGCACATTTAGATTTCAAAATACGCCAAAACGTCATGTACCATATCTTTGACGTTGTCAGTAAAAATGACTTCATTTAAACCATATTTATATTTACAATCACAATTCAAACGTCACATGTTAATGAAATACTCACGTTAAAACTATGTTGTCGGAATATTTCGAAAATCGATCAATAGGAAAAAATTGTCAAATGTAAGACGAGAAACTGTTTAAAACGTAGAAAAAGATTATGGCTATCAAGGGAAAAGTTCCAGAAAGCCACAGCATATTTTTTGATTAGCTTAAAAGATTAAAAAAGGATAATAGAGAAATAGAAACAAGTAAGGGAGAGACAGAAAAAAGATATTTTCAAGGACGTTGGTGACGTCAATCGCCAAGACGTTGAAAAATGACAGTCGATTGACTGCGGACATTGTCAACGATGTTCGACAGTTACTACGGGACGGTGCAGTCAACTCTGAGGATCTTAAAATGATAATAGTTAATGCATTAATTACATGTATTGTATTCTTGGTTTACAATTGTATCAATTATTTTCTTATTTTACGCAGTAGTCTTATGGAGAAATTGTCAATTTAACAGCCATTGTTCAAATTGGCTATGCGTTTTATTTATTTTAAAATAATGACAATTTTGATCATAGTTGTATTATTCAGTTATTTTTTCGTATGTATGATACATTATCATTCAGCAACATTATTTTACATTATTTGTAATACATAATATAGTTAATTACATGTGCGATTTTTTCAACAATCAAGTTACAGAAGGAAATAACGGAAGTTTGCGTCATTACAGGAGCTCTTTATCATCATTCATTCTATTACAATACAATATGATACCCACTTGTACAGAAATATATATAGGCAGTGGATCTGCTGCATCAATAACATGACTGTACCACATATTGGCCTACTCCGTGAATGAGTAAAAATCTGCTCCGTTAAGGACAATACGCTTGTGACATTGTTAACGTCAATTTTAAAGTTATACCGTGCGCCACATTGCTTTACATGTGCATGCCAATAACAGCATAACTTTTTTCTTTGTTTATATTTCTTGTTGGTATTTTTTGTATCATTTAGGGGATAGATTCCGATTTATTTTCCATGTATTGTTATGTAAATTCATTTAACAGGTTAAGAATCATTTACAAAGTCCGGTTAATTTTTGATCATCCCTCGTACTATTATAAAGTTTAAGAACTTTAACTGCTGCTTTTCAAACAGATGTTTTGAAATAATCATTCATTAATTCACAAAGTAATGTAGGTATCTTTCTGAGGTTTGTTGCCATCTGTATTATATTAGCAGCCATATGTATTATATCAGGAAACTCGATGTTATATCCGTCCAAATAAGTCATTCATGATATTTTATAGGTAGTTGCAGAGTATTTTTATTTATATTGGTGCATGATATTTGTTAGATATTGTTTTGTAATATTTTTTCTTGGTGATGTATTTTTTTTTTGTTCCTGATCTATTTTGATTCTCAAGTGCCTGTAATTATACACTGATAAGTAACAGACGTTTTTTAAAACTTGATATGTGACAATAACAGTTTCAGTTTAATTTTATTTTTTAATCTTATACAATATAGTTCACATAAAAATCTGTCATACAAAAGGGGGTCTGTCAGCGCAGGTTAATTACTGATTTCATACAAAGTGTGATTTGAGCACAGGTGTTTGCTAATATGCATGTATGGTACAAGTTATTCTTAGACAAAAAAGTCTATTTGAAATCTGAAAGTTTATTTTTTGGTTGTATGATTTCACATATGAGGAAAACTTTCATCAATTCAAAATGGTTGGTGTCCATGGCTGAGTGCATAAGGGCCTCGACTTTAAACCCCTTGCCCTTCACCGCTTTTGGTTCAAATTCCAGCAGTGACCTTGGATTATTTCATGTGAGAAAACTAACCAGCGAGTTTATGAAACATCAGTGATTCTACTCAGGTGCCCATTCACACCTGAAATAATGCAAGGAAAGACACTGGAGGTCTTCCTCCACTAGTAAAGCTGGGAGTCACCATATGACCTATACTGTGTTGGTGCGACGTAAAACCCAACAGACAAACAAAATTGGTTTCCTATGCACGCATAACCATATATTCCTGTTATTGCTATAAGCACTTGTTTGAGAATCTCAAGATGCATTTTGGGATTGATTGAGGATCTTTTTTCGAGTCGTTGTCTGTGTAAATGTTTAATGCATATATATTTGAAATTATGAGTATTATTTTCTGTACGTATATTAACATTGTATAATGCATAGTTTATCTGTATATAAACCATGTCACAAGGGATTAAATGCTCAGATATTTATCAGAATACCAGGCCTCAAGGTTATAAAACAGTTTACTAAGCTCTTTCTCAAATCTGAGGATTTTCATTGGTCAGTGTACATAATGTGACAATTTCTGACCAATCAAATGCCTGAGATCTGAGCTGTGAGAAATTCTTTATACCCTCAGACTGGTCATATGATATTTATCAAAACAACTGGGTCCAAGATTATCAGAAATTTTTCTGAACTCAAATATCAGGTATTCGATTGGTCAAAAACTGGCACAAAATGTACATTGACCAATAAAAAATTAATGAGCTTAGAGATGAAGCTCAGAAAAAAAGTTTTATTACTTGAGCTCAGAAAAAAGTGTTATAACTTTAAGGCCTGGTTTTATTTTACATACTTGAAAAAAAGGGTATTTAAATGCATAGTTACCTACTTAAAGGCATTAATTATTTAGTAAAAATAGACTTAATAGAAAAGCTATATGCAATATTAGGTTTGTAATGACAGTTCTTATTCAGTTGTAAAAGCTACATTTATATAGAGATTATGTATCTGCTTTATCAACAGTTTTTAATTTATTTTTTGTTTTTTGTTCCGAAGCTGGCCTTCAAATTTTATGTTTATATTCTATCAATCATCTTACATAAATATTTATGTTTTGTTGTTATTTTGAATTTATTTTCAGTTTAATTTTTCTTCTAATTCACTTAATATTCAAGTTTGCTGTGTAAAAGTAGTTGTGACATACTTATTTTTGCTAAACACTCAAGTCTTTTGATAACACATGTTAAAACTTGCCTATGCCATAAGCAATCAATATATTGCTAGCCACTAGAGCCAAGTTTTCAATATATGGTCAGGCCAACAGTGTAGGGTCAGTCCTTCAGTTTATGGACACACCACTGTATACTGCCAGGTTTTCAGTATATCCTATAGTATAGGGCTAGGTCACCAGTTTAGAGCCCATCTTTCAGTACATGGCCATGCCAACAGTATAGGACCATTCCTTAGTACATTTTTGTATAGCGTCATGCTTTCAGTATATGGCCAAGCTAGCACTCACTAGTAGTATTTTCATACCGAAATAATTGGAAAGAGGGATATTTCTAAATTTTAAGCAGGATTGGCTTATTACACAAGTACACGAGATATACATGTAGTTAGGTTATAAAGTTGTATAATTGTGTTTTATTGCTGTCATTTTTCAAGAGCTTGTTGTCAAATGGTTGAAATAACTTACATGAAACATGCAAACCAAGTAATATACACGTACATGGTCATCTTGAATTGAAACAAAGTACTTAAGAACCTAATTTCACAATCAGCTTTTGTTGTCCTTTTCATTTGCTTTTTTCCCCTAAACTATTCTTATTTTTTAATTATTGTTTTTAAATTTTCTCTCTAATAAGTTTAAATCTCAGTGACGTGTTTCTTTATATTAAATTACATGTAATATTTCTTTATCATTTATGAAAATGAATCTTTAATGGCAACAGGTAATTTACATTGTTTGGTGCCATTACCTACATTGTTATTTAGATTATTTAGACACTGTTAAACTTGATCACATTTTATGACATTGGGCTGTGTTCGAATGCTTAAATTTCAAGTGTACAGTACATGCTATGTAATGAATTAATTATTTTTATGAAATGTTCTGAAAATGTAAGTATTGTGATGAAAACATGTGATGTAATTGTTACAGGGTGAGAAAAAATGTGCAGCAGGACAGGGGCTAAAAACCCAGTAGGATTCTTAATACTGTACTGTGGCTATACCCACTGAACCTTTTAGCTGCTTAGACTTTTTATGTCCTACAAAAAGAATCAAGTTTTATACCATGACATAATGAAAATATATGAGCCGTGTCACGACAAAACCAACATAGTGGGTTTGCGACCAGCATGGATCCAGACCAGCCTGCGCATCCGTGCAGTCTGATCAGGATCCATGCTGTTTGCTATCAGTTTCTCTACTTGCTATAGGGTTTGTAAGCGAACAGCATGGATCCTGATCAGACTGGGCGGATGCACAGGCTGGTCTGGATCCATGCTGGTCGCAAACCCATTATGTTGGTTTTGTCGTGACACGGCTCATATGTAATTCAATTTAGTGGAAATGAAACAAAGGTAACACTGAAATAGAAAAATAAGTTATATAATGGAAATATAGAACATGTTATTAATGGAAATGACCAATTCCAAGTCTATTACATCAATTTCAGGATTGTTGGCTTTTATTTTTATGAAGGAATAAAATATTTAGGCACATTTTTATATTGGGACATTTAGGTTTCTAATTGACATCGCCCAGTCAGTGTTTTTATCAATATACATGTTACATCTGTTCTGTTCTAAATTTTATATTGTTGTTTTTAATGTCAAAATAAACTAGGGATGAGAGGATTTCAGTTTGTAAAGATTGTTATTTACAACCTTGAAACAAATTTGAAACTTCAATCAAATAAACCATGTAATATATGGAAAATTCATTATTTTTCTTTTTTGGAAAAAAAAATAAATATTTTTTTAATGTTGTGTAATTGAAATGTATATTTGTAAGATCTATTCACTCTGTTGCATTTTAGCAGTTTTACTTAAATTAACAAATTAATGCTTGAATTTCAGTATGTTTTTAACATTTTTATAATCAAAGATGTTATTTGAATTTTACAAAAGGAGACTTGTGGAATAGTAATTAATTTATAACCTGCTGGCATTTGTGCCATCTAATCATAATCTGAACTATACTTCAGTACATATTTAAAATTTCCCTAAAACTCGTCACTGGTTTTATCAAGATAACAAGAAAGGCAAGTCAATTTAAGATATTTAGGGATGTACTCTTCACCAAGGAATCATAGGAGTTCAAGCCGTACTGATGCATTAATCATGTTTCCTGATATTTTGATACCAGTACTGAGCAGACTTAACATTTTTAGTAATTAATACAAGTTGCAAAAAACTTGCATCACAATAGAGATGTATACAATTGTTTAAAAGCAGATATATGTGCATGTCTGGCCACATGAATATAAATTAATAATATTATAATAATAATTGTTATATAAACTGTGATAACTTTATGTTTAAATTGTTCACATCTTTGTGTAGAGAAGTATTTATTATTGTAACACATTACCAAATAACTCACTATTACATTTTCATGTCTATTCTGATTACTGTGATCATTTCTCTATCATCTATTTATAAGTTATTTTAGTCAAACAACCTTAAGGGCACATTATGCCTCAGAAATCAATATTTATTAAACATTTTTAGAAATGTTAAACAAGTCAAACTAAAAAGGTAGCTGTGAATACACAGCAATGTGTCATTAAGGTAGCAGAATGTTAACATACTAGTATTTTGAATTCCATACAAAAAACTTATTAGTATTTCACTGCCTTTATACCAATTGCAAACAGAGCTAAGAGTGTCATCTTTATTGCAAATGAGATATTTTTTGTGGTAGCATAAGATTTTGGGAAATGAAAATGATAGCATTTCTGAGGCACAATGGGTCTTTAAGTGTATTTCAAAATCCAAGCATAGGGAACTGTTTACGTTCCAAAACAGATGCCAGAAAATTAAACGGAAACATCTGAAACAACTATTTGTTCTTCATCAACATAGTATGGTGACAGGACTGTGTATGGTTCCATAAAAAGATATTTTCATATAGAATTTTATTAGAAATACTAGTAAAGTGTATAAATCCTTGAGTTACCAAGTTACTAACAATGAAGATTTGATTTTTTTCAGTAAACATGTATATGGAATGATATATTTTCCAAATCCATTTGTTAAACACTTGTTTTCAGACATCTGAAGTTGGCTTTAAATTATTTAAAATCTGTCATTTCAAATGTAAATTAAGAAGAAAGAAATAGCCAAAGTTTAAAGCAATTTTTGAACTGAAATAAACATAAACTAACATTTTATTGATTAAACCAAATACTCTTAGTATATTATTATCCACACATTCCAAAGTACAACAAGTCTGTATTTATATAATAAAGACTACAAGACTGGTTTCAAATGTTGGACATTTATTTTTCTTTCTCTAGATATATACATCTACTAGTCTTATTTATCTAAAATAACATTCCTTGTACTATCTTTGTGTTCAAAAAACTTTGTGAAAATAAATAAAAAGACATGAATAATACATTGTGTATATTTTTGTTTTGATTTGATTCCAGAAAAGTAACTGTACAGGCTTTTTACCCTTTTATAGCATGAAAGGGTGTTGAGCAATTCAGGTCAAACTCAACCCGTATACCCCCTAACATCTTCCTTGTGCAGGGTGTATAAAACAAGAGGGCCATGATGGCCCTAGATCGCTCACCTGACTTATTGTGTGTGTGTGTGTTTGGGTTTGTTTACCCTCGCCACCGGAAAGAGACCATATGGGCGAGCATATACTTCATTTATAACCTTTTAAAAAGGGGGAGCTGATGTTTAATTACTTATTGTTATATCCGTACATGTGTTTATGTGCATACCATATCCCCCATGACAGGGTAGTCTCTACGTACAACCTCTGCCATGGGAGGAAGATGGGGCAATCCCATACTAAGATTAAGAATTCTAAAAATTAAATTATTAAAAAAGCACTTATTTTAAAATTGGCCAAGACGTTTATAGTAGTTACCGTCTTTTATAACAGGTCTATCTAATGTTTGGTATAACTAAAAAAATTTTAAAATATTACCTGTAATTGTAGAGTTCGCATACTTGCGAAGAAGGCATGTCAGGAACGTTTTCTGACCAATTCAATGTGGGCTGTCTATTATATATGTTGGTTTTCTATTTACATGTTATAAACCGTATACATTGGGATGCATATAATTAATTACATGTTTGTAATTAGCAAGTTTGTTTTAAAATTTTGTAAATTTTTGTAAGTTCTACCGAACACCCGCTTTATAAAGTTAATTTTGATTGGTTTTAGAGAGGATTTGCCTCCTTTGTTCTCATTGGCCGAAAAAATTCTCTGTTTACAAAATAAGGAGGTCAAATCCGGTTTTTGTAATAATTTGCAAAATTTTCTTAATTTTCGGATTGACCTATATCGACAAGTTTGTCGCGCGAACGTGATAGAGATTTAGCAGGTGCCCGTTGCATCCAATGTATACGTGTTTTTACCCAACTTTATTTCGAACATTAAAACAAATATGATAGTTAAAAAGGTTTACTTTAGATGACAAATTAACATTCGGGCCGCATATCAATGATTTTGGTCAACAGATGTAAAAAGGATTTAAATGTCATGAGGATGAAAAGGCACTGATTTGGGACTGATAAGAAATAGCCTATTACTCCTATATAAAATCCTTAATACGTTCAAAGATAGATTATGGTTGCTCAGATCTATTCTTGTGCTAAGAAAAACACATTTAAATAAACTCGATACCGTACACAAACACTGCTCTCAGATTGGCCCTGGGGGCCCTTCACCCCACACCAGCAAGGGACCTGGAGGTGGAGGCCGGTATAGTTCCTCTATCAATAAGGAGGAAATCACAAACATTAAAATATTATACCCGGGTTCGAGCCTCTGCGGCAGACAACCCGGTCCGTGGACTGCTGGGAAAAGGCCACTATACACTAAATAGGTTTAAAGACCCAGTCCTCCCTTTGGTGCTGCAACGCAGGACCTAGCGGAGGACTGTGGTATTAAGGATTCAAACATTGTTTGAGAAGCGGCCCATGGAGGTTCCGCCGTGGACCCTAAACCTTGCCTGAGGTCGACATTACGTTACAAGAAAAAGTGAACAAATCTGATTTGCCGCATCTCGCAAATACAGAAACAAAAATATTAATTAACACAATATATAGGTCAAACACACATTTATACAGATGGATCAAAAGACCCGGACTCTGGCAGGGTTGCCTCGGCTGTAGTAATACCTTCCATACAATATGAAAAAATTGATAGGTTAACTAATAATACATCCATCTATACCGCCGAGCTCCTTGCTATTAGAAATGCTATGTGCTGGATTCAGGACAGTGATATAACAAAAGCTGTCATTTTCTCGGATTCACTTTCTTCACTGATCTCACTGAAATCCAACAACAGTCAGTCGAGACCAGATTTATTAAATGAAATAATCCTATTATATAATAAAGTCCTAAATGTAGGAAAACAGGTTACCATAGTTTGGTGTCCAGCACATATAGGGATCTCAGGCAATGAACAGGCAGACAGGGCGGCCAAAATGGGCTTAAACCTCAACAATGTCACAGAATCAATCTCACTCTCCCCCACTGAGATATATTCCAAAATAAAAAAATATATAGTTCATTTGTGGCAAACTGAGTCCAATTCATGCCAGGATCAGAGGAAACATATAAATAGCTCAGTGGGGCTCAGTCGCCCAGTTCAATATTCAAATATTTTAAAAATAGATAGGGCCATAACAAGACTGAGGTTGGGCACAACCCTATTACCATGGGATTCTGGTCAATATATCAAGAAAATTAGCCCCAATTGTGCCCAATGTGGAGTGAGATATAATATATCCCACCTATTGCATGAGTGCGACCAGTTCAGGGACCATAGATATGAACTGCGGTCGGCACTTGGTGCTGTAGGTTTGGGATATAGCACACAAAATATTCTAAACCCACCAAAGAAATATTCAGTACATATTTTTAAAGCTTTAGAGTTATTCATTCTTAACTGTTGTCTAACAGACAAAATTTAAACAAATAATAACCCATATCACTAATTATAGTAGTGATGGGCCTTTAATGTTAATTTTTATTCAAATACAACTGTGACCTTGATCCCAGCAGTCATATTCACATATGAAGTCATGATTGGCCTTTAATGTAAAATCCCACCTTCCAACCCCTCTGACAATAATATAAAGACTGCATAATTTGTATAAATCAATTTAATTTATTATTAGGTGTTAATGGGACCCAGTTTGCATACTCAGTCCCCCGATACCGGTCTTTGTTATGAATTTATAGTTTTGATAACATCAAATATATTAAATAAGTATCCAATTTCTACTAATGGCTAATTGATAACTCAAACCATTAGATTTAAACTTGATTATAAGCTAGTTTAGAAAAAAAATGCTTAATTAGCATCTATGACAGTATATTACTCATAATAGAGATATTTAGGATAATCAGTGAAATCTCTATTTATTGACATAATATGACCCAGTAAAACCAAAAATTAAACCCAAATACAATTGAAATATTCAAACTATTAATTAATTATAATTAACTAACACCATTAAGAGTCTAATTAAAAGAATTTTCATTATTTTATGTGGTTTATTAAAAAAGTTATGGTTTTTTCCCTATACAGCATATTAAATATGTGGTAAATAGTCAATTTAACAATAAACAATAAAATTTCACCAACTTAAACTCCCCCAAAAAGTAAAGTTCCTTATTTACAAATGCCACATCACTATAATAATTAAGAGTAATCTTTTAATGAGATAATAAAGAAAATTCCATCAAAATCCATTAAATTTTAAAGAAGATATGGCCAATTACCTATGACACATAAACTTAATATCTAAATCACTGAATTTCAGATAATAGTACAAGGGAAGCAACTCAAACTTGGATTAATGAAGTATATTTTCTCAATTTGCTGCTTGATATAATTAATAAGGGCCATAATAAGATCAAATGGTTATAATATGATCTATATAGGATATAAATATGTAATTTTAACAAGTTTAAGATAATATTTGATAATAGGATAGGAGGAAAATAAGAATTATAGCTAGAAAAGGTAAATTTCTGGTATAAGTAGGAGTTGTCCTCCCAATACTTGAATTTTTGGTTTATTATTGGTTTTACTCTATAATCATACTTGGCTCAACTATTAAGGAACATATGAAATGTATCACAAATGAATTTTAAAGAAATAAATGGTAAAGTCTCCCCAACTACTGTAATAAATGAAATTATATACATAGAAACATATTAAATATAACCTGTCAGAGGGGAAACCAACATTGTACATGAAAATACTGAAATCTGTTTACATCTTTTACCAACCTGGGTGCCAGAATAGAATTTAAATGTTATATAAAATATTCCAATTAGACTTTGATGGGGACAGATATGGGGCGGGCTGAACTGAGCGTGTGGACAGGCCGTACCTCAGGGAAACTTGACCCCATGCTGTCCTAATTAAATATTTAACTGTTTCTATATAGTAGAAATACAGTTAGATGTATTGGCAATTCGGTATTAGTATAATACCTATTCTAATGGTGCTATTTTAAGGTGATTTGTGGTTTGTCCTTCCTTGGGTGCATATGTCCTCCATGAACAACTTTAACTACTTTAATTGGTATTGTTCTATATCATTTGATTATCATTTGGCCCCAAGAGAGCCAGCTTTATTAATGTTAAATATGGTATATTCATATAGGTGTATAAATTTTCCAATTACCTGCCAATGGGTGTTGCCATCATTACTTTATTGTTTTATTTTGTTCCATTCTTGTGATAATAGCTATGAGCTCCATTAAATATAAATTTTTTAAAAGTTGTAATAGTGTACAGGTCAGACACTTTTTATTGTACATAATCTATTGTTTCTTTTATTACATGTAATTAAATTTTTAAAAGTGGTCCTAAAAAGTGGCCGTTAAACGGTGAGACAACTATATATTTGCTTATTTATTTACATTTTTAATACATTTTAATACTTATTTCTTAAATACTGACTGTACACTATCACTTATTTTTTATTGTCCCTGGTACATGATCAAACAAAATTGGGTTTGTGGCTACATGATACCTACAATGTCACATAAAGACTCCATTTTATTACCTCTTATCTATATTTTTATCCCTTGTAAATAATAAACAGCTGGTCTGTTTGTAAATATATAATATATAATATATCTTCTTAATTTTTATTCATTCTTATATAGGGTACAATCTATAACATACTATATGTTAAAATTGAGCCCTATTCAATAATATGGAGCAAAGGCTATATAGGGCTCAATCAAGTATGAAGTCTTCTTTTATATGTTAATAAGAGGACTTCATCACATTAAGGATGTCCTATTCTATTCTAAAACTAGCATAACAAGTCCCTATGGACTACAATGCTGTTCTTTTTTCTTAAAGACAACCTTAATGTTAGCAAAGACTCCATATCAGATTGTACCCATATAAACAAATATTTTATAAAACAGTTTATACTGTGATCTACTCAATGACAAAAATGGAGCATACGTTAATTCATTGAGTAGAACAAGTATGAGGCAGCTTTTTTCTTCTCTAAAAGGCAGTACTCATCACATTGTAGGTAACCAAGCAAGTTATTAATAGCCATTTTAGGGTATAATTTTTCTATCTCTCTATATTCTTTTTGTATAGGTCTATAGAGAGTCTAGAATAACAATATAATTACTGAATATCATTGTTATTCTTATAAGATCATGTACCAATTGTATCAGTACTATTCCCCTCCTTGTTTTTTAAATATTTAAACAGCGGTGTCCGTGGTTGGTCTCCAACAGACACCGTTGTTACTATTTTTAGCATTATATGGGAGACGGTGCAGAAATGTCAATACAGAGACCACGTGGTCTAGACTACAAAATTCTTCGAGCTAAGCTCCAAAATCGGATAGTAAATGCGCCAATGAAATCTGTTTACTATCAACCAATCATATCTTATCCCTAATTAGCCATACAAATCACACCATTTTTCGGCCAATCAAAATTTACCTACTAAACGTGGTTCGGCGCTATCTGTCAAAATCGTTTCTGCACTGTTCTCCCTACGAAAAGTAAATTATTAAATGATGGCCAATTGTAAAAAACTATGTTCTCGGGCGTGTTGCTAAGGTTTATACTTATAAACCTTCTCATGTGCTAAATAAAGTTTATAAAAAACTAAGATATTCAAATCTAACTGTGTTGGTCTGTTATAGAAGGCGTACGCGTATAAGCGTCTTCCCCCCTTTTAATATTTGTTTTAACATTATAAATATGATTTGCAATAAATGAAGCTATCATTAAACATAATTATTAGGGGTTTTTTTTGTTCCCCTATATAGAAGACGTCCGCGTATAAGCGTCTTCCCCCTTTTTAATTTAAGTTTAAATTTTAAATACAGCTTTTTAATCTTAGTGTGGGATGTAATCCCACCGTTTTCCGGCCCCATTCAGTGCAATTATTTTGCATTGTTGGGGCAGGAAATATTGTACTCACTAGTCACATATGCAGATATTAACTAAATAAAGTGTTTTCCCTTTAATAAATGAAGCATATGCTCGCCCATATGGTTTTTAACCGGTGGCGAGGGTAAATAAACTCAACACACACACACAATGTGGTGGAAACGGCCTTATCTATTTATCACTGTCTCATGGTCTATAAATTATTATGCATCTAGATATCACACATAATAATTAATCTTCTATTACTTAAACAATTCATAGAAGAATAAGAAAAAATCTAAGTCCCAAATATGGCTAATAATAATAACTTGGTTACCCATAATGTGATGAGATAGTCTTTATGTAACATATTTAAGAAAATCTCATGCTTGAGTGAACCCGTGATAAACGTATTGCTCCATATGGGGGCACGGGTTCACGTTTACTAGTATTAAGGATACTAGTTTATATATACAGGAATAAAAAAGATAGATAATAAATAACACGGGGCGGGGGGCAAAGGGATATATACAATATGGAGTCTTTTTTGACATTATGGGTAAACTGTAGCCAGCACCTCCCAATTTTGATAATAACCATGAGACTATATGGTAAAAATAGTCTAGTGCACAGCCTATTTAAGAAATTATTCAATTAAAATTACATAGCAATAAAATTACAAAATAAATAAATAAATAAACTTCTCAATAGCACCGTTACACGGCCACTTATTAGGGCCACTTTTAAAAATAAACACTTAAAATAGGTTTTGTACACTTTATACAATGGCTGTGCACTGACTCAAAAATTTAAAACGTAAAAATATATTGTCGAAACTTACATACAGTATCCTATACTGTAGTATATAACTTAGGCAACTACCTCTCGCATAATGTTAATGTGTTCGCGTCTTAACCTAATACATCAAAAAGTTTTGTCTAGTTAGACTACCTTGTATTTATCTTGTAAAGTTTCATTTTACGGCATTGATTATATCTTAGTACATTCATCTTTTTGCTGGAGAAAATGTGAGCTCGCGGACCACGCACTAATAAATCACTCAAACCTTTATCAGAATCGGATAGATGGACCAACCACCACATATAATGATGTTAAACGAGACGAAAAGTACTTTAAATTTACGAAAATAGAAGAGAATAAACCTTTTATTGTACACAATAGTTGTGACCAATCATATTGTTGTATTTCTGTTAATTTCTGTTAATTTGAGAATACTTCGATTTCATTGGTTGTTGGAAAATACCATAGAAGAAAATATGAAAAATTTCCTTCGCGAATACCTTATTTTATGAGCCCATAATTTTATTGATGGGGACATATTTATAAAAGAAACCATTTTTCTACAATGTCCAGCATTATTATTTAATGACTTATCAAACTCATCCAAACAATTACCTAGACAAGCATTCTGACCAAGTCTCATGACAGGTGAGTCAAAAATGTGACCACTACAGTGTTAACAAGGATTATCCATATTTGAGCAGTGCGACCTAGTTTTTTACCCAGGTGACACATATTCAAACTTGACCTAGAAATCATCAAAACAAACTTTAAGACCAATTTCCAGGATACTTGGATCAAAACAGTAGCAACTAGAGTGTTAACAAGATTTTTCTGTTTTTAGCTCCGGTGACCTAGTTTCACATGCGATTTCGAACTCATCCAAGCAATTACCTAGACCACGGGTTTATATTACTTATAAATCCGTGCCTAGACAAGCATCCTGACCAGGTTTGATGATAATTGAGTCGAAAATGTGACCACTAGAATGTTAACAAGGTTTTCCATATTTGGGCGGTGTGACCTAGTTTTTCATCCAAGATGACCCATGTTCGATCTTGACTTAGAAATCATCAAAACAAACTTTCAGACCAATTAACAGAATATTTGGATCACAACAGTAGCCACTAGAGTATTAACAAGATTTTTCTATTTTTAGCTTCTGTGACCTACTTTTTCATCCGAGATGACCCATGTTCGATTTATTCCCAGCAATGACCTAGACAAGTTTCCTGACCAAGTTTGATGATGATTGAGGCAAAATTGTGACCTCTAGAGTGTTAACATGTTTTTTCTATTTTTAGCTCCGGTGACCTACTTTTTCATCCGAGATGACCCATGTTCGAACTCATCCGAGCTATCACCTAGACAAGCATCTTGACCAAGTTTGATGATGATTGATGCAAAAATGTGACCGCTAGTGTTAACAAGGTTTTTTCTATTTTTAGCTCTGGTGACCTACTTTTTCATCCGAGATGACCCATGTTCAAACTCATCCGAGCTATCACCTAGACAAACATCTTGACCAAGTTTGATGATGATTGAGGCAAAATTGTGACCTCTAGAGTGTTAACATGGTTTTTCTATTTTTAGCTCCGGTGACCTACTTTTTCATCCGAGATGACCCATGTTCGAACTCATCCGAGCTATCACCTAGACAAGCATCTTGACCAAGTTTGATGATGATTGATGCAAAAATGTGACCGCTAGAGTGTTAACAAGGTTTTTCTATTTTTAGCTCCAGTGACCTACTTTTTCATCTGAGATGACCCATGTTCGAACTCATCCAAGCTATCAACTAGATAAGCATCCTGACCAAGTTTGATGATGATTGATGCAAAAATGTGACCTCTAGAGTGTTAACAAGGTTTTTCTATTTTTAGCTCAGGTGACCTACTTTTTCATGCCTGCAGGACAGGGCGGACCGTACCAGGGCGGACCGTGACTCGAGACTAGGCGGACCATATTTTGGGACAGGGCGGACCGTCACTCGAGACTAGGCGGACCTTGATTTAAAAAAGTATTTATATGTGTACTAATGTAATAATATGACTCGCCATTAAAACTGGATCGGGTTCCTCCCTGGGAAAAAAAAAAGAAATCTGCATGTTAAATGTTGACTTCTTTAACATGGACGAGTAATAATTTCTGCTCCGTTTGTTCGCAAAAAATCATATTTCCAGTTTACCACACCCCTGGCTTTTTCATTAAAGGACTGAGAAACGTGCAATTAAAAGAACTACGCACGTTTATTATGGATATGCAACAAGAAAATACAACAAGGATCAACAATGCTAAGTAACATTCAGAGAATGCAGTCCCCACACTGGACTACCGCAAAGGCACTCAGTAGGGTACCCAACAAAAAGCAAGAGAGGGCACAAAAGCCGGAACATAGAGTAGTCGTGCAAATAAATGATAAGATTTGAACAGTACAGAAACCACTAAAATTTTAAAGCCGTATAAAACATTTTAAAAGCAAGTGAAATAACACAATGGTATAAAATTGTCAAGGAAAAATCTGTGACTAATAAATATGATCTTCGTTGAATCCTTTAAATAGCAGTTTTATATTTGACTAAAAAAGTAAGAATAAGTTTGCAACCGGAAATGCTTGAAGTACAAGTTTGCAACCAAAATGTGCTTGAGCAATATACTTTTTAGTATAAAACCTTTGTTAGGAAGCTGAGACCCAAAACCGAGAATGTCAAAAACATTGTCTTAAGGAATAGACATATTAATAATTTTCAAAATAGCATACAAACCCACTTTCCTGTAGAAAATATGTGCCGGTGTTGTAAATATCCATGACTCGATAACCATTTTGTCAAATTTGCAACTATTTTTTCGCTTGAGCCAAGTGTGCAACCACTTCACGTCCTGCCCCTTGAAATTATACCAATAATTAAAGTACACAATACAGACATAAATTGTTTTTTAAAAGAAGGATTGGGTCCGAAAGTTGAACTTATAAAGGCCTTTTTACAGATTTACAATGAATAAAATACTGTATGACAGCATATGTGACTTGCTTGAAATATAACTGGTCTTACATCCTTATTTTTAAGTAATTAAAATCAAAATTGTTTCTAATCTGGAGCAAAAATATAAACAAAGTAAAGAAGAATCGATAATACAAGAACCTATCATTCTGTTAAATAAAATTAAAGGGAAATAAATTAAATAAAGAGAGAAAGAGATATAATGAGGGAGAAACTTTCAGAAATATAGAAAAGAAGAAATAACTTAAATGTGAATAAGTCAGATGTATAGGAAGCAACTGTTCGTAATTCAGTTAATGTGACAATGCCACGAAAGGTTGAGGTCAAGATGTTTGTGACTGCTGACGACCGATTACCCCAAGCAGCTTTCAGCTTAAAGAGAAGATCTTCGTGTTCAACTTTATCAAAAAGCTTTACTTATATCAAAGAGTACAGCTGTAATTTCTAGTCCGTCAAATAAAGCTATACAGAATGTGTTGTACAAGACTGTTTACTGGTTTACCTTTGATTCAGCTGGTCTGATTATACAGAAGAAAGAAGTTGTTATCTTCAAGAAAATTGAACAAAAACTTAAATATAATTCGTTCAAAAACCTTCTCCACACAACACAACAAGGACATTGGACGAATAGTTCTCAGGAAGAGATGGATCACCCTGTTTTAAAAACAGCACAAACATTGTTTTTTGTCATGTCAGTGGTATTTTACAAGTCTGAAGAGACTGACTGAACAAGAATCACAGAGGAATTAAATAACTGAAGCAGTTTCTTTCAAAATGTTTGAAATAACTATATAGTCCAACCCATATTAAACACTTGTTTTTTTTCTGTACATCGAGAGCCTAATTCAAAATATCCATTAGCTCAGGTACGTATATTATACGTACCTGATTAGATTTACTAAAATGAGAAACAGTCAAGTGTATTTTCATTTTCTAACACGTATATTGGTTGATCATGTCAAATATTAAATACCTTCACTGTGTACTTTTGTTGATTTTATTAGATTTTAAAAATATCTGGTATCATATTTGCTATTAACTTTGGCATTATTTGGACAATAATTATATCATTAAAAATTTAACACTCAATGCTTTCCAAAGGGATATACAATGTATGTGGGATGCATAAATAATGAACACACGACCAACAGTTTCAATGCACTTGGCAGTGATTCTAGTCTATCTAAATACTGTACAAGGAGGAGGTCGTGCATCAGGAAGGTTTTGGTTTAATTGTTTTTATCATATGCTAATATCGGACTTTTATTTAATTCTGGCTGATAATTAAAAACCTTCATGCACACCTCGAACTTCAATTACACACGTTATTTAATACTCAACTTTAAATCTTGAGCTATTTAAAACACATTTTAATCTTTTTCTTTTTCAAAATCTTGAAAGTTGCATTTTATTGTATGTACCTTACAGTAAGTTTAAGAAAAGATTGTTTTATTCGAATTTCACTTTTCGACTATCTAGATCACATATGAGCCGTATCACGACAAAACCAACATAATGGGTTTGCGACCAGCATGGATTCAGATCAGCCTGCGCATCCGCGCAGTCTGATCAGGATCCATGCTGTTCGCTATCAGTTTCTCTACTTGTAATAGGGTTGGTAAGCGAACAGCATGGACCTTATCAGACTGCGCGGATGCGCAGGCTGGTCTGGATCCATGCTGGTCAAAAACCCATTATGTTGGTTTTGTCATGACGCGGCTCATTTCATGACCGAACATAACGTTGTAATTTATCATTAAATGATGTGTATATGATGTATATCTTTTCTCCACTTTACAAACTGGACGACGAAGGTACGTAACTTACATTTAATATATACATATAATTTTCTATGTTTTCATCCTTTCATGATATTTTCTGTGGTTGGTAGTATTAATCGGGTTTCTCTCCCCCCCCCCCCCCCTGCAAATCAGCAAGTACAGACCTTAGGTCAATGTACATGTAAATGAAATTTGTATGGGCAAACACCGAACAACAATTTCAAATATGCAAATATAAACATGGTGAAAATTCATTTTTTCTGAGAAGCATGTAAATTAACAAGAGTGTCTGTACTTATTTTCAG
Source organism: Ruditapes philippinarum (assembly GCF_026571515.1). Lineage (NCBI taxonomy): Eukaryota > Metazoa > Mollusca > Bivalvia > Venerida > Veneridae > Ruditapes > Ruditapes philippinarum. Next base: position 67,105 of record NW_026859146.1, read on the forward strand.
CGGTACATTTAGTATAGCATTTTTATGTTGATATATACACTGATTCGAAGATATATGCAAAGATATCAGATGTGGTTATTTCTAAATAACTGGTTTCTTACATTAAAGTAGATTGAATAGAATAGGATGGCGCCAATAAAAAAATGATATTCTGATGCTAAAATATTAATAATATCACTTAGCAGTAGCAGTAGATGCAGTAGCAAACTTACAAAACGCAAACTTGGCAGTAGCAAAATACATATACATGTATAATAATTGTGCGTTCATAACAAACAAAATATAACATAACGGAATGTAACGTAACGCAACGTAACGTAAGACAAAAACATAACATTTACATACTTTTCAAATCACATGCAATTTATAGTCAACAGTTTATTGTCAATCTTGTACTACAAATAAGCAGATATTTTGCTGAGAAGGTTCGAATATTTTATTTGTTTTCATAGTTTTAACATAGCGTACTTAATCCAATAAACAGTATATTTACAAATTTAACAAAAATATATAGCTTACTAACTAAGATATATACATTTATTACGTACTAACTGACAAATATATAGCATTATAAATTCGTTTATACAAATATTGTAAAATTTGATAGAAAACAGTTAAGTTAACGTTGCACCCTCAACTAAGCGCATAACATGTATGATAATCTAACATAATCATTATCAAGATAGCATAACCAGTGTACGCACTAAGCACATTTTTATAGGGGTTATCTCCCATTTACCATCACATATAGACGATATAAAAATGGCGTGCCAATTTATTAATTGTTATGGTATTTGTAATAGCCAAAATTATTTCAATAATATCATTATTTTAATGTTTTGATATTTTACTTAAATTCTTCTTTAAAATGGTCGCCTTGAATCATTTTATGTGTGAGTAATATGTTTGAGTAAAGTATATACATGATTTATATGGTTCGATATGCTTCATAAAAATAGATAAATAATAACATACAAATATGGGACGTTCACTGGTAAAATAGAGAGAAACAGAATCGCAAAAGAACGTGCAAAACGGAATATAAAAAAGTTATAGACTTGCTTTGATTGAGCCTGTTCGTCATCAGTGGACTGTAGTGTACTGGAAAATGCAAATTACAGTCCACGCCCGAGCAAAGTTCAACATTTGACATGAAATCACAAAATTTTGAAACATCCGCAGATGTGTTCGTCAGGCGTTTTCCGTGGAATCTTCAATATAACATGTTAATGCCATTCCATGAAAAGCGGCATATGGTCCGCAAGTTAAAAGAATGTGTATGTCTTAAACGAAGAAAACAATGGGAGAAACTAATAGACTGGAATTGTGAATATGAATCCTGTATATCAAAGATGTGCTGTCAAAAGACAAAATGAAAAAAGCAGGCAGTATATTAATCTGTTTCCAAGTAAGAAATACTAGCTAGAACCACCTAACTAACAAACACGCCTAAAGAAATAACTAAAAGTATCATAGACACAACAATTATGTCATGCCATCGGTGACACGGAAATATATTTTTTTAGTAACATCTCTTATTGTATGTACTGGTCGACTTTAGAAAAACACACTCGACCCGATTACATATATAAAAGAGAAGTCCAATATTATAGATAGCTAATATTATAGACAGCCGTAAAAAGTTACCCCGTACTTCACTTCAGTGTTGTTAATTTTTTCTTGTCCTTCGGGATCATTGAGTCCAGCACTATTCAGTGTTGATAAATTAAGTAAAGCTCAGCCGGTGCTAGGGCGGCGCGGGGGATGTTGCAATTTTTCATTGTCCTTCATCAAACCGAGTTTACAATTTTCATGTAATTTTACTGTTTTAAATGCTTCCGAGGGATCACTTCCAGATATTTGTTTTTTTAGAAAGATGGCAATGACGGAGTGTCACACGGTTCACACGGAAAGAATCAAATGTGAGATGGTTATATCACTTGTTTCAAACTTTAGCAGGTCTCCGAGTGGTCTTCTGTTCATTAATTCCACTGTTCACTATTAACATATTTCGAAAACTTCTTAAAATGATGAGGGTTTTTTTTTATTAAAATATGATCAAGTTAGCGATTTTCTAACTAATATCAAAGATCTTTATAACATAGGGTCGGATTTCTAGTGCACATTTGTTCACTATCAGTTATTTGACCGTTTCAACTTGTTCAAAACAGAAAATTTACGTGCGCTATGTTAAGAATGTTATATAGCCAAGTAAACAAGAACAGTCATGTGACACATTGTATTTTGCACGAGAAACACGAAGTTGTCGGAGTAAGCGTCTTAAATTTCAACCATGTGTAAAGTTGAAACGGGAATGCTTTGTTGAAAATTGTGTGTTGGAATTTATTTTGGAATATTATAAAAATTAAAAAGTATCCTTTTTGTGGTTAATCGGTTTGTGAAATAGCACGTGATACTTACGTCACGAGAAGTGACCAATGGGCACTTTGTTCAGAGGTGCGAAGCTATAAATACTGAGAATTTGAAATGGTCGCCAGCACATATATCTATAACACTTACTGATATAACAAAACTTACCAAAACTTACAAACTTACGAGAATGATGGAGTGGGTTAGCGTTGCATGTTTGAGGGCTGTGGAGGTTGTCAGGTCTGGGATTAGGGCTGTCCTCAGTGTCTTCGGGCTCACGGTGATGCCCGAAGACAGGCCAACTTTTGGTAAGAACTTGAAATTATTGAAATGCTTTACTTACCCCACCCACTTGTATCCGCCATTATCGAAACGAACGTGAAGGAGTATTTTTCTGGCATCATATGATATCATTGCGTTAATTTGTAACATGCATTTGTGTAATAAGAACGCATCCCTTTTTTTCTGAACCATTTATTTATCTGTTTATGTACAGTTACAGGGTCAGTCTGACATTGGCAAGACCTTGGATGATTTTTATTGTATTTTTTATACGCCCGTTTGAAAAACGGGACGTATTATGGGAACGCCCCTGGCGGGCGGGCGGGCCGGCGGCGTCCAATTTTGTCCGGAGCATATCTCCTACATGTATGGAGGGATTTTAATGAAACTTCATATAAATGTTCACCACTATGAGGAGCAGTGTCGCGCACATGAACCAGGTCTCTAGGTCAAAGGTCAAGGTCACACTTAGAGCTCATTGAAAAATGCTTGTCCGGAGCAAAACTTCCACATGTATAGAGGGATTTCAATATTACTTGGCACAAATGTTCACCATTGTGAGGCGGAGTGTCGCGTGCAAGATTCAGGTCCTTGCGGCCAAGGTCAAGGTCACACTTAGAGGTCAAAGTTCAGATAAAAAATATGAAGATGTGTATATGGACCTTTTAGTCATCATTTATTGAGGGATTGTAACACAAATGGTCATTATCAAGACTATGGCTGTGATACATATAATTTAGGTCAATATATACAAGGTCAAGGTCACTAAAGATGATGAAATATCCAGATTTTGTAAATAGAATTTAATCAAAGGGAGACAACAAAGTTATTACTTTGTTCATAAATGACTTACACAATTACTCCCCTTGATCTATTTTCTAAAAATAGAATTTAATCAAAGGGCATGAAATAATCCTCTTTCTTGGACTTGAGTATGTTGTAAAGAATGTAACATTTATTTACACATGTTTCATTCATTGGTCAAGATACTTAACTGTGATAACTATGGTGTTCTGTAGACTTGGTATTTGTTCATAAAGATCATACAGTAATTACCTTATCAAATGTAAATACTTTCTCATAGAAATTTAATTATATTTTAATTTTCAAGTAAATATCAGTTCAGCTCATTCAAAGATTAAGAATTGTAATGAAATGTATTTCCCTAGAATAAAATCTTAAATCAGAATTTTTTAGTTATTAAATTACATGTACTTTTTATACGCCCGTTTAAAAAAAGATAAAAATATGAAGATGTGTATAGGGACGATTTAATCATCATTTATTGAGGGATTGTAACACAAATGGTCATTATAATGACTACGGCTGTGACACATGTACTTTAGGTCAATATATGCAAGGTCAAGGTCACTAAAGATGGTGAAATATCCAGATTTTGTCTGGAGCATATCTCCTACATGTATGGAAGAATTTTTATAATACTTTATGGAAATGCTCACCACCATGATATGTATTGCTCCATGCATGATCCAGGTCTCCAGGTCAAAGGTCAAGGTCACTATTAGAGCTCATTGAAAAACGCTTGTCCAGAGCAAAACTTCTACATTCATAGGGGGTTTTCAATATAACTTGGCACAAATGTTTTTCATTGTGAGGCTGAGTGTCGCATGCAAAATTCAGATCCCTGCGACCAAAGTCAAGGTTACACATAGAGGTCAAAGTTCAGATAAAAATTTGAAGATGGTTATAGGGACCATTTAGTCATCATTTATTGATGGATTGTAGCACAAATGGTAACTATCATGACTACAGGTGTTACACATTTAATTTAGGTTAATATTTGCAAGGTCAAGGTCACTGGAGATGATTAAATATCCAGATGTTGTCCGGAGCATATTTTCTACATGCATGGAGGAATTTTAATGTTACTTTTATAGAATTGTTCACCACCATGAGACGTAGTGCCCTGCACATAAACCAAGTCTCTAGGTCAAAGGTGAAGGTCACAGTTAGAGCTCATAGAAAAACACTTGTCTGGAGCAAAACTTCTACATGCATAGAGGGATTTCAATATAATTTGGCACAAATGTTCATCATTGTGAGGCTGAGTGCCGTGCATAAAATTCAGGTCCCTGCGACCAAGGTCAAGGTCACGCATTCTGTGCATATCTTCCCTATTGATTTGTTTTAAGGTTCATTTAACAACACAGTGCCAAGAATAAAAACTTGCTTGCTAGATAACACTTATCCATAATGCCCCCCATCTCCATCTAAAGCTTTTTCGTAAACGGGCGTATTTTGTGACTATGGCACCCTTGTTTGACATAAAATTTATTTTCATATTCCATTGACATCTGCCTTTGAAACGGATAGAAATTTTACACACTTCTTTGTGAGAGCATAATAGGACTCTCTCCAAGTCCTATAACTGTAACATGGATTTGAAATTTTTTTTGGCCCTTATTGAACTTGGTAAATTTTACATTATCAAGGCTCTTTTACTGTTAAGCACTAAAAATGTTGAGCGAGCTCTTGTTTACTATAACTTCTTTGTTTCTTAAGGTATCTACTATTTGTTACTTATTATCACCCACAACATGTGTGACAATATTCATAACATTAGCATGAATATTTCTAGAATAAACTTACATTTTTTTTCCCATAAAATTTATTTTTATGCCCCCACAAAGTGGGAGCATATAGCGTTGCACTCGTCTGTCCATAAGTCAGTCTGTCTGTCCGTCCCGAAATCTTGTGAACGCAACTCTTCTAATACCGGATGGCGGGTTTTGCTTAAACTTACAGGGATGAACAACCTTAATATGTAGATGGTAGTAAAGGAAGGAATTTTTGCTGCGACCAAATTTAACAGAATTATGGCCCTTTGTTGATTTTTTCACTATATACTATGTAGAAATTTTGTGAACGCAACTCCTCTTAAACTGGATGGCAGATTTTGCTTAAACTTCCAGGGATGAACAACCTTAATGTGTACATGGTAGTAAAGGAAGGAATTTTTGCTGCGACCAAATTTAACAGAATTATGGCCCTTTGTTGATTTTTTCACTATATACTATGTAGAAATTTTGTGAACGAAACTCCTCTTAAACCGGATGGCAGATTTTGCTTAAACTTCCAGGGATAAACAACCTTAATGTGTAGATGGTTGTAAGGGAAGGAATTTTTGCTGCGACCAAATTTAACAGAATTATGGCCCTTTGTTGATTTTTTCACAATATACTATGTAGAAATTTTGTGAACGAAACTCCTCTTAAACCGGATGGCAGATTTTGCTTAAACTTACAGGGTTTAACAACCTTAATGTGTAGATGGTTGTATAGGAAGGAATTTTTGCTGCGACCAAATTTAACAGAATAATGGCCCTTTGTTGATTTTTTCACTATATACTATGTAGAAATTTTGTGAACGAAACTCCTCTTAAACCGGATGGCAGATTTTGCTTAAACTTACAGGGATTAACAACCTTAATGTGTAGATGGTTGTAAAGGAAGGAATTTTTGCTGCGACCAAATTTAACAGAATTATGGCCCTTTGTTGATTTTTAATTTTCAACTTGTGGCACATGTAGTCCAAAAAATATTTGACCTAGAGTCATAAGATTGACAGAACAGTGGCGTGTGGGGGCATCCGTGTCCTATGGACACATTTCTAGTTTGCTCTAACTTTTATTTTTCAAAGGATGTACTTAAATCTTTAAGCTTAAGTTTCATATTAACTCCCATGTAATATTACTACCTAGTGGCTTCTATAAATAAAAATGAGCCGCGTCATGACAAAACCAACATAATGGCTTTGCGACCAGCATGAATCCAGACCAGCCTGCGCATCTGCGCAGTCTGATCAGGATCCATGCTGTTCGCTTACAGACCCTATAACAAGTAAGAAAACTGATAGCGAACAGCATGGATCCTGATCAGACTGCGCGGATGCATGCTGCTCGCAAAGCCATTATGTTGGTTTTGTCGTGACACGGCTCAAATTTCTTATTTACAACTGTTTAATTGAACGGCTGATATCCTGTGCATGCACAATGATGAAGTCAACTGTTGCTTGGTCAAATCAAATGTCTGTAGGATTCACTTGTAAAAATACATGAAGTATGGTGTTGCAATATATATTATAGTTTTATATAATAGATGTTGAAATATGATTTTTTTTCAAAACGGCTTATATTAAGTTTTTTTGATATATATGATCAGTACATGTGCTGGGATTGACAAATATGCATTTTATTTGGATTTTAAAGGCGTTTTGAGCTCCAAACCCCAAGTGTCTGTGGAAAAAGATGTAAAATAGAATGTCTCTGTTATATAAACAAATGAGTGTTGTACGTTAACAGAATAAAATGTTCTGGAGCAAAATGTTATTTTACTATTTTAACTAGCAATGATTTTTTGCATGCGCTATTCACTTTAAGTAAGGCAATAAGTTACCAGATTTATTTCATACAAGCATTTTGGAAATAATTACTTTTTTAAAATTCAAACATTAATTTTTGCATCAGATATACAGCTTTATACACTTTAAACTTAGAAATTTCCTTTTTTTTAGCTCGAGCTAATGCAGTCACCAGAGCTGCATCAGTACTAGGGGTGTAGTACTTAAGTACCAGTACTCACCAAGTTATGCAGTACCATTACCAGTACCAGTACTAGATTTTAGCTTGGTACTGCAGTACCAGTACTTTTTTGGGGGAAGTAATTAAGTATCAGTACCATTACTTTTATATATTCATCCAAGTTTGATTATATACACAGTGTCAAACAAAATAATTGCAAACATTATTCAGTAAAGAAATAAAATCATTAGTTACTTTAAAATTAACATTACATTTTTACAACTTTAATGATTTAGCATACTTTTTATAAACAATATTTACAACATATATTCATGTCATATCTTATTGTTTAGTAAACCAGTCAACTGTAATACAATGCAATCATCTTTCATTTAACACACAACAGTCTTTTGTTGCCTGTTACACCTTCACACCTCTGTTCAATTTATACCAAAGTAAATAACAACTTTTTATGGTACTAACAATATCACTTGAAATAGGATGAATTAGAATAGAAGCAATTATTGTTAATTTTTCTCTTTTTACTAGTAAAATACAAAGGAATGAAAGATTGTAATAAGGACATTTTAGATTACATTTGTGGGCGTCGGCGTCCCTGTGGTTAAGTTTTTGTGTGTAAGCTGGTATCTATATAACTACTGAAGGGAATGGATTGAAACTTCACACACTTGTTCTCTGTGATTATTTAACATGATTGGCACAAGTCCCATAACTGTGATTTGCTTTTTTTCATAATTATGCCCCTTTTTCGACATAAAAATTCTTGGTTAAGTTTGTGCATGCCAGCTGGTATCTCCATAACTACTGAAGGGAATGGATTGAAACTTCACACACTTGTTCTATGTGATTATATTACATGATTGGCACAAGTCCCATAACTCTTATTTGCTTTTTTGCTGCCAGAGGGTTATTGTTTTATTGATCACCTATTTGCCAGAGGGTTTTCTAAGAAATTACTATATTATTAATTAATATAATTATTATTATTTGTTATTAGTATTATAATAATTATATATGTTTCCAAATCTGTCAGTTTAATAATAATTGTTGTCAATGGAATAATTTTCTGTATGTTTATTATTATTTTTATTATTATTATTATTAATTTATTATTATTACTATTATTATTATAGAAATGGCTAAAGCCGTCCATATGGCAAATACTCCGAAAATAACAGGGACGACAGTTCTTGTTTTTTGCATAATTATGCACCTTTTTTGGTTTAGAAATTCTTGGTTAAGTTTTTGCTTGTAAGCTGGTATCTCCATAACTACTGAAGGGTTTGTGCCAATTTTGGAACAATTTTATGCATTCATAATAATAGAGCAGTGATTAACTCGATAAAACATCGAAATAACAAGCCTTATAGTTAAGACAATTTTATATATTCATATAGGTAAGCATTATTATACTCAATGAAACACACTTGTGACAACTTTTCGAATAGTCGAGCGTTACTGTCCTCCGACAGTTCTTGTTCTGAAGCTTCTTTGTTTCTTCCAGGATTTAAATCAGACTTCAAAAATATGCTTGTTATCAGACCCTTTGTCATATGTGATAGATTTATAATGCTAGCTCTTGTATTTCTAGAATAATTTTTTAACTCTGAATTAATTTTTAGTCCCCTACCTGTTTAACCGAAGGGGACTTCAGGATTACCCTCCATCCGTCTGTCTGTCAGTCAGTCAGTCCACAAAACTGGATCCCGCGATAAAGCATAAAGTACTGAAAATATTTTTATGAATCTTGGTATATGGATAAATGGCAGTATGGAGATTATGCAGGTTTTTTTCTTTTCTTATGTTGAAAATTCTGGTTGCTATGGCAATAAATAGAATGAAAATATGGCAAATTTAAAACATAAACTTGATCCAGTGATAACGCAAAAGGTACTGAAAATATTTTTATGAAACTTGATATATGGGTAGATGACAGTCTGGAGATTATGGACATGCTTTTCTTTCTTCTTATGTTGAAAATTCTGGTTGCTATGGCAACAAATAGACTGAATTTCAAGATTTCTGATTCTAGTTTTTACGCTTTTTCATTATAAGTTCTTTCTTTCTTAAGGTATTTACTTCGAACTTTAAATATAAGTTTCTGGTCATCAACTTCATCATATGTGGCAAGGTTTACAACTCTAGTACAAAAATTATCAGAATTACCTCCCTTGAGCTAACAATCTTTATGAAAAAAAGTTGGGTTTTTTTTGTTTTGTTTTTTTGAAAATAACTTCTTTTTAGCTCGACTATTCGATAAGAATAAGTAGAGCTATTGCAGTCACCCGAGCGTCGGCGTCGGTGTCGGCGTCGGCGTAACCACTTATGTTAAAGTTTTTGTAATAGTTCAAATATTTTCAAAGTCCATTGACATATGGCTTTGAAACTTTGCACACTTGTTCACCATCATGACCCCAACCTGTAGACAGGAGGAGGTAACTCTATCAAGCATTTTGACAGAATTATGCCCCTTTTTCAACTTAGAATTTATGTTAAAGTTTTTGTAATAGTTCAAATATTTTCAAAGTCCATTGACATATGGCTTTGAAACTTTGCACACTTGTTCACCATCATGACCCCAACCTGTAGACAGGAGGAGGTAACTCTATCAAGCATTTTGACAGAATTATGCCCCTTTTTTGACTTAGAATTTATGTTAAAGTTTTTGTAATACCTTAAATATTTTCCAAGTCCATTGACATATGGCTTTGAAACTTTGCACACTTGTTCACCATCATGACCCCAAGTTGTAGACAGGAGGAGGTAACTCTATCAAGCATTTTGACAGAATTATGCCCCTTTTTCGACTTAGAATTTATGTTAAAGTTTTTGTAATACCTCAAATATTTTCAAAGTTCATTGACATATGGCTTTGAAACTTTGCACACTTGTTCACCATCATTACCCCAACCTGTAAACAGGAGGAGGTAACTGTATCAAGCATTTTTTTTTACTATCAAGCACTAAGAATAGTCGAGCGTTGCTGTCCTACCGACAGCTCTTGTTTCTTAATGTATCTACTTCAAACTTCATATATATATATGTTTGTTATTATCACTCAACATTTGTAAGAAGGTTCAATACTCTAGCAAGACTATTTCCAGAATTATGTCCCCCTTTGATTTTTTTCGAGAAATTTATATCTTTTACTCCAACCTCTTCATTACTTCAAACTCCAACATCATAATAATATGACAAGGTTTATCAATCTAGTGGTATAATTGAATGGCCAATGGGGCTGGGGTTCTAACTGGTAGGGGACATATGGATTGCTTGCAATACTATGATAATTGCTTGTTGTTTTTTAGTACAATAGTACATTATCTTTCCTTTTAGCTCGACTATTCGATAAGAATAAGTAGAGCTATTGTAGTCACCCAAGCGTCGGCGTCGACGTAACCACTTATGTTAAAGTTTTTGTAATACCTCAAATATTTTCAAAGTCCATTGACATTGGCTTTGAAACTTTGCACACTTGTTCACCATCATGACCCCAACCTGTAGACAGGAGGAGGTAACTCTATCAAGCATTTTGACGGAATTATGCCCTTTTTTCGACTTAGAATTTAGTTAAAGTTTTTGTAATAGCTCAAATATTTTCAAAGTTCATTGACATAAGGCTTTGAAACATGTTGAAATTTTATACTCTTCTTTGAGAGCATAATAGGACTCTCTCCAATGCCTATAACTGTAATATGGATTTAAAGAAAAATTTTGCCTTTTTCTTTACTGAGAAAATTTTACCTTTTAATCAAGGCTTTTTTTACTCATAATCAAGCACTAAGAATAGTCGAGCATTGCTGTCCTACCTACAGCTCTTGTTAAAAAAAATGAACTGTAGATTAAAGATAATTGTTCTTTGTCATTACTCACATCATTCATGACAAAGGTTCATAACTCTAGCAACTTTATTTCAAGAGTTATTTCCTCTTTGAACTCTACTTTTGAATTTACTTCTTTATATACTATTTGCTCTTATCATTTTTTGTTACTGAAAGTATTGATATCAGATTTTATATAGAAGTGTCTGTGAAATTTTTAGATATGGTCACATGCATATTATGTGGTGCAAAATTTTGAACATTTGAATGGTGCTTTCTTGATACTGATGCAAAATATGTTTATAACATAAATTCATAATTGATTTTTGGCAAACCGGGTTATAAAATGGTAAATGTTTGGCGGCAGGTGGGCTGGAAAATATTTTTGTAACAATTTTTCCAGCAACTACTTATTGCAGCCTCTTGATATTTGGTATACAGCTTTAACATGCGGGTTCATACATTGAGATTCGATTTTAGGTCTGTAGCTCATACACTTCCTGTTAAATGACTTTAATAGTGAATGGTATGAATTTTTCTACTGAACACAATAGTCACATGATCAAAACTGGCGGGAAATCATAACCACTGACCCATAGAATAACACCGGTCCAAGGGAGACAACTCTCTTAATGACATATATTAAAGATTGACAGATTGTGTCTCTGTTACAACAGCATCAAGATATTTGGTATACAAATGCAACCCGGCCTTTTCTGTCTTTGACCAATTTATTTTTTTTCATAGTTTTGTCACCCTTTACTGCTTCCAGTATTTAATTAGTTGAGCTTAACTGTCTCGTGTGAAGCTCTTGTTTACAAAATACTTTATTTTTATGCTCCCCTTTGAAAAAGGGAGAGCATATTGCTCTGTTTCTGTTTGTTGATCCACCAACAGTTTCAATTCATTTTCATCTCAGAGGTTGTATGTACTTAAATGAAATTTAGTATACAGATTTATCCCAAGAATATTTAGGTAAAGTTTTGTTTTGGGTACGATGGAACTACTTTTGACATGGTTATGCCCCTTGTACTTTCTTATTTCTCTTATTTCTTATTTTTGCAGTTTCCGTTCATTTTCTTCGCAAAGGTTGCACATGCATACTTAAATGAAATTTGATATACATATTAAAGTTCTGTTTTGGGTACGATGGAGCTACTTTTGACAGTGTTAGCCCCTTGGACTTAGAAAAATTCCAATTACTTGCAGTTTCTGTTCATTTTTTTTGCAAAGGTTGCACATACTGAAATGAAATTTAATATTATATTTATCATAAGAATATAAATGTTAAGTTTTTTTTGGGTATGATGGAGCAATTTTTAATAGAGTTATGCCATTAAGACTTCTATCGAGGGCTTGTGTTTAGATCATGTATATAATTTTGTTTATCATTAGATTTGCTAAATACAAGCCATGCTTGGTATGCACATCCAGCAAATTTACTAGGACCACTATTATGTCTCTCCTTCAAATGCAGAGGTCATGTGATTAAACGAAATTAAGAATACAGTATGATTGTGCATTTTAAATTTACAATTCTAAAAAGACAAGCTAAATTTTTTAACTTAAAAAGCGTTGTAATTTGTTTGGAAAACTTGTAACAAAATAAAAAATTTTTTTTCTTTTAAAAACGCTAGTTTTAAGGGGTTTTTAGAACTTTTTGTTTTAAGGTTTTTCGTAAACTTTTGTGTTTAGAAAATTGAAATGTCCGCTTTGTATTTTGTTTTTTTTCGATCAGAAAATAAAAAAAACTGTATTTGAAAACTTCGGGCCATTCGGGGAATTTCTTTGCCCTTTAAAATTTTTTTGGGCCCGTCTTTAACCATCTTTACGCAGTGATCTCCCTGAATTTTTTCATACAAAAGGGGAAGTATTTCCGCTTCACAAAAAAGTGGACTACTTTCGGCAAATTTGCAATTAACAACATTAAGACTCTGAAATTTGCGCTAAACCATTATTTGTTTTGGTCTGACGACGCCAAACAAAATAAAAACAGGTTGGTTGAATATGGTTATTGATAATCATTTATAACTCAGAAGTACAGTCAAAAGTTTCTAATGGTTCTATATGTCAACCAGGTTTGTGCAACCTATTGTTTAAAAACATTTTAGCTTACACATCATACTTGATGGGTTGATGCATCTTGAATAGTACTGGTAAATGACCCCTCTTGATTTTAAGTCAAAAGATAAATCTGATTTCCATGTACACTGCCTATAATGTATACTGGGAGGGGGGGGGGGGCATAAGTGTTTCGTTCAATATTCATAATGTTATTAATTAAATGTTCTGATTGATTTCAATGTATGGTTTACTTATTTCAAACAGCTGTGTATAGTATAAGCAACAGCAAAAGTCTTTTTATTTTGGATCATCCCTCATATTGTTTTGACTTTCAGATTGTTGTAAGACATACAAAGCTTTGATGACATCATTAATAGTTAAA
>NW_026859147.1:0-17868 GCF_026571515.1 Ruditapes philippinarum
CTTGCTTGAAATGGTCAAAGCAACGTGTTTAACATATTATCTTATATTAATGAAATCAATGTAGTTTATGACTAAGAAGAATAAAATCTTATTTTCTAGTCAAGAATAAAAACTATTAACATGTTTGAGTTATTAATATTATAACAAAATTTGCCCCTACTTGCAAAGGTATATCAAAACATGTATGTAAAAAGTATTAATAGTTCTAGCATATGATGTAATTAATTGCATGTATTATTCACAAAATAATAATGATTAGCCGCCATTTTACAGATACATTTAAAAGATATATGTTTAATCATTCCTCGCGGTTATTTAAATGTATAATTGTTTGATATTAGTTAAGTATTATAACGCACTGGAATATACATATTATCCAGTATTCTGCATAATATATACATGTTAGAATAGGAGGTTTTATATTCAATTTTTGTACAATGAAAAAGAATTTACATTAATGTTTACATCATGCTCCGTTTGTATTTCTAATGATCTACATCGTTGCTGACATTGAACATAAATTAAAATTAATTATGCCTTAGAAATGAATAAAATTTGACTTCTTTGGAAAGGGCAAACATGAATTGTATAACCTATAAATAATGGTTTTAGGGCATGTAAGATTGCAGTTGCCTGAGGAAAGTAGCGCTGAACGTGAAATAATTTGTCATAAAAGTAGTAAAATGTAAACAAAGTAGTATTTTTAACTTCCATACAAAATACTGTATCACTTTAACTGTATTAATTGCCAAATAACAACAGAAGACAAATATGATAAAGGTAATTGGCCAATGAATAACACTTAACGAACTATAAACGTACCCCAACAAATAAAAAGCTTTGGAGAAATGAAAATCAATGAATTTGTTGAGCACAATTTGCCTTTTACATAATAATAAATTTAATATTATCAGTGTCGTTTTTCCTTACAAACTGTAAAGCACACACTATCAGAGAACATATTTTATTTATTACAGTTAAAACGGTAAGCCCCTTTATCAAGACGGCCGGAAACTTATTTTGAATGGTCTTAAATGCAGGGTGGTCATATACAAGACATATTTCAGATTTCCATCAAGTTAATATCATGTATCAGATGATGTGTTTGTCAGCTTAGAATTTCAGAAAGTACATTTATTACTTGGCATCTTCCAGACACAATAATCTATTTAACCGCAGCAAGGGATTTATTTATAAATTGGTTCCATCAACACCGCCTTTGTATGAATGACCGATTTCAGACATAATGATCTGAATGTCTTCCATGGAGGAAGTAAAATTCTCAAGAGCAACAGCGAAAATAATAGCCTTTGAAGGAAGTTAAATCCCACGTTGTTTAATTGGGAAAATATAATGTTCTATGATAATAATTACACTTTATGGCATTTTATAAAATGCTTAATACAGACAAAAATTCAGGAAAGGCTTAGTTAGTTCAAAACAATTCCTAACGGAAAAGATATTTTCATGAAAACCCGTTTGGAATACATTTACACTTACTTAGTCTACAATGAAGGCGACCTATGGGAAAGATAAATACATTCTGCATGAGGCAAGATGACTAGGGACTTAATTTGACACATGACATTGTTAGAGAGAATAATTATTATCCTGGGAACACAACATTATATACTTTGCTTTCAAGTATTAATGACAATATCGGAGAGGGATATAAGATTTGATATTTTCTACGGATGCCAATTTTAATGATGTGATATCTTTAAAGAGAACAATACAAACGAAAGGATGAAAAACAGTTAGTTTATTAAAGAACGTTTGCATTTCAGAGCACACGCTTAATAGTAAATTATTATCTATGAAATACATTATGATCTTTTTTATTGTAAAGCTGATCCAAACACGTAGAAATTTAATAATCAAAGTTGGTAAAAAGTCAATATATCATTAATCTTACTGCACTTTTTCTTGTATTATAAAATCAAGAGAACGGCAAGATTTTATGTCGAAAATAAAGATTATATCATAAACGAGTTTATATATTATGTCTAAGGCTTACGGAATTTCTTACTTTCTTTTCAATGATTTAACTTTTTGTACAAACAAGTAAAAAAAACAGGGGCCATCTATACATTTACAAAAAAAATGATAACCTAGCAAAGAAAACTACATGTAATTTTTGTTATATGTTAACATCCGACACGAATCACAATAATGTTGTCTCACAATAAGAACCAGTTTTGGCATATAATAAAGTCGATAAAAGTTTTGTCCTTTATGTACGATTGCTATCGTCTTTAAACAAAGAAGATGTTTCACATACAGAGGAACAAATATATTTCAAGGTTTAATGGCACAACATCATACGATAACATTTAGTTCATGCATCTGTAATAGCTGAAAATAGTGTTGTAATTAATACTGTTTGAAATTTATCTATTATGATACATTAGAGGAAAACGTGTCCAGCATAACTCTGCTAGTTTATCTGCTTCAAAAATAAATGTAATATCTGCATCATAGTTGAAACATTTCATTATTTGAAATGTAAATGCAGCACTTTGATGTATAAAAATGCTGAGTTCAGATTTGCCAAAAAGGAACATTGTGTTTTAATTTTAATTGTTAGAGCATAATAATACATATTTAGCTGATTATTTTGTACAATGAAATTCTCATTATATCTTGAATTATCTTGCAAAAGTTTTAGCTTTCAATATAATTATATTTAACCAAATTGAATATTAACAGTTGTACAGTAGGGTGAACGTGTCAGTTTACACGCAAAACGCACGTTACACGCTATACGAACGCACGTTACACGCTATACGAACGCACGTTATACGCACGCAAAACGAAACGAAATACGCAGACGCACGCAAAACGATATACGCTAAACGAGATACGCTAAACGATATACGCACGCTAAAACGCACGCAAAATGAAAACGTTTCTAAACCTTTATTAAAACATCGTAATCATTTTAGGTTTTTAACAACTTTAGCTACATGTCTACAGATCGTTTAATATAGCGATAAATTTTGATTATCATATAGATCTATATGGTAGCTAGAAATGTATTTTAAACGAGTTTATGTAAGAACTGAAATGCACTCAACCTACATGTAGCACCGAAATTAATTTCTGTCACAGCCTCAACAAATGATTTTTAGAAATATTTATAAGCTATCGTGCGCTAATATCGAAAGTAAAATAGTTAGGATAACGTGTTCCTTTTTATGCGCAATCAAATAAAGAACTATCCCTTGCATTCACTAGGTAATCTATACGTAATAGTCCAACATGGCCGACATTGAATTATGTATTGCAAATTTTTATAAATATACAGTGCTAACAATTAAATTCAGATGGATTTATGAGGCATATCTACTGGTTGGGGACCACCAAAACCGGACAACCACCAAACCCGGACGGCCCCGAAAATGCTTGATTTAGAATTTTCTTTGTTCAGTGGTTGTCAGTCACTTTTTTATAAACAATAAATGCATGTTTCTTCTATAATTAGGTAAATAAATTTATTTCAACCTCCGTAAATGGTAATATTTTATAATGTCTATTTCAAGAATGTTGACGTTGAAATTTGGGGGTCAAGAAAGCAATGTCTGACCTCATATAACAGCAATAATTATTGCAAAGTAAACAATAGAATATCCAAAACTTCAGCATTTGCTGCTGAAATATTGTGTGTCATGTTAAAAATAAAAAAAAGAACACCAAAGCTTTTATCTGAATTAAATCAACATTATTACATATCTGTCCGGACACATGGTACTGTAGTATGTACAATTTAGGTAATTTTGATACCCTCCTTGACGGGCCTCGGATATAAGTGTCAACATAATCAGAACTAAACAAACTAGTTTGTTAGTTAGGAGAAGAACCTAGCTGTACTGTGTCAAATTTTCGTACCTTTAGCTTTAAAATTATGAAATTTGTATAGAAAAATGTTCAAAAAGTGTCCGGTTGATGGTCCCTGACCAGTATATATTAAGTGAGGCTGCATCATAAACAATCGAACTATATAATCTTGAGTGTAAAATAAAGGAATAAACTATTTTGACAGAAGTCACGAAAACAGATAAAAACACAGGATTCTACCACGGAGAACATTAAAGGGAAATGGATAACATTAAGGGATCAGGAATGATTTAATTGCTGGCACAATACGTAGATTTAAGTTGATGTCCTGTATGTTTCATTAGGACACCGCATGATTTATCTTGTCTTGTCGCCAGTAAAATCTTCTCAAAACGAAAGTGAAAGTAGAAATAAACAGTCTACTGAAATCCAGTGAAATCACAAAAAAGGTAAATTTCTAGGGCATTACAATATATGAGTACATATAAATATTAAGAACGCAATTTTATTTTAGGTCTGAAACAGTAGTCGAGAGTAAAAAAATGAGGAAAATAAGGAAACCGGTTGTGATGTAAAGTTATTGGATTTACAAAGACAGCGCAACAGAAATTATTTTTCATATCACTTAAAATTGAAATTTATTGACGTGCGCTTAATATGTATTAAAAAGAGGATATATTGAATGAGTGTAAATTCAATGCTGAATTTATTGCACGAGTTGAATAAAATTATATTATGCGACCTCTAGCTGGTGAGCATAATATTTACTTTATTCAATGAGTGCAATAAATTCAGTAATGAACATACACAAATTTAATATAATATTCTATTTAACACATACTAAAAATAAAGACTGTTTAAAGTGAAATCAGAGTCATTTTTCTTTGACGCGCCTATAGTTTAACGCTAACATTTAGCATGTCTTTACACTATGTTTGTATAACGCTAATGACGTCACGTCAAAATATATGCACGGCCGTACAATGCCATATTTACGGAGTCGCAAAATCGGCACTGGTGTGTGATAATATAATGCTTTATCACACACCGGTGCCAATTTTGCCACTCCGTAAATATGGTATTGCACATCTGTGCATATAATTGACATGACATCATTAGCGTTATACAAACATTGTGTAAAAACACACTTTAAATATGCAGCCTGACTGGGACTTGAGCCCGGGACCCCTTGAATACAGTGTCGAAGCTGACTACCGGCTAATCTATCAGTCCGCTTGCATACTCCTCCCGTCAATAGTGAACAGTTCTTAGCTGTAGAAATGAAAAAATCAGTTTTACAGTATCCTTTTTGTGATTCCATATACTATGCCAGTAATGGTCCCCTGACAGGGAAGGGAACACTTCCTTACTGAGAGTGGATCTGAACACCTCAGTGTCTGCATTATAGGACATTTGCCATACCTTTTTTTATTTTTTAATGAAATTTGGTGGATTTTTTTCCATATCAATCAAACAGATGTAATAGTTACTCAATATTATAGTAATATGTTGCCTTACTAACTTAGTTTCATTTCCTAGGAGGTTATAATAAGGTAAAATTACCCCCATTTTTAAAGATGTAATGTATTTGCTTGAACAAATAGGCATCATAGAAAATTTACCCTATCTTTCTTCATTGTCAATAAAATTCAATGGGGTTTTCTTATTTTAGTCAATTAGATGTAGTTGTACTTGATAGTATAACATTATTTGGCTTTACTTGACCAGAAGGTTATAAATAGGTAAACTTACCCAAATTTTCAATGATTTTGTGTGGTAAAGTTATTAATAAGGCATTATAGAAAGTTAGCCATTATTTCTTAATTTTCAATGAAATTTTTTGGGATTTTCTTATATAAGTCAATTTGATGTAGGTCTTACTTAATATAATAATACTATGTTGCTTAACTAACTTTGATTCATTTACCATGAGGTTATAATCAGGTAATATTACTCCCATTTTTAATGAATAAGTGTGTAAGCTTGTATAGTTATACATAATAGGAAATAAGCCATAATTTTTTTAATATTAAATGTAATTTATTGAGATATTCTTACTTTAATCAATTAGATATGCTTGTTAATTAATATAATAGATTTATGTTTCACTTATAATTCTGTTTCATGTCCTAGGCTGTTATAATAAGGTAAAAATCCCCATTTTGTAGTGAATTAGTGTTCTATCTTAAGACAGTAAGGTATCTCAGGAAATTTGCAATAACTCTTATATTTTGTAATGAAATTTGGTGGGACTTCCTTACTTTAGTCAATTAGATACGTTTGTTAATTAATATGATAGATTAATGTTCCTCTTATAGCTTTGTTTAAATTCCAAGGCTCTTATAATTAGGTAAAATTTTCATATTTTGTAGTGATTTAGTGCATTTTCTAGGACATTTAGGCATCTTAGGAGATTTGCCATAATTCTCATATTTTGAAATGAAATTTGTTAGGACTACCTTATTTTAGTCAATTAAATATGTTTGTATATTAATATAAAACATTTATGTTATATAAAAAATTCTGTATCATTTCCTAAGAGGTTAAGTTTAAGGTAAAATTACCCAGTGTATCAACATTTTATGTGGCACTGCTTTCTTTAATAGTTGGGGTCCACATGGAATTTACTATAACATTTATATTTTTCATGGACAATTATTGAAATCTTCTTTTTTAAGTCATCTAATTAAAGCTTTTAATTAATAAAGTTTATTTGGATTGAGTTATCAATTACATTACTTTTCATAGGGATCTTGTATTAAGCTCTTTTTAATGGACTGACCTACCTATGAAGCATAAAATTGATATTGTAGGAAAATTAAAATTACAATCAATTGAAATTGTACAGGTCCCAAAAGATATAAGTATGCAAAATGTTTTTTTTTTAAATTTAAATAAATACATAGGTGATATTTAAGTATATTATAGTTAGAATTTTATCAGTTTTGAGGTTATAACTTACTTGAGGGAAGTTAAACAAGTGACTTGGGACTACAGCATACCTAGCTGAGAAAAATCTTCAAAGAATTATATGGTTATATATGGATAGCTTATATACTTTTAAGTTAGCAAAGCCGAAAGGGCGACACAGGCTCATCTCGGGTATCTTAAAGGGGTATTATGTTAAGTAATGGTTACGGATTGATAAATCTTTAAAGTGATTTTAGATAATATACAGAATAAAAATAAAAAAAAAGCTATATTTGTTTATCAAAGTGGGTTATAATATGGACCTCATATAAGATTAAGATATATTTGAGCAGGGTCACGATAAAACCATCATAATAGGTTTGCGACCAGCATTGATCCAGACCAGCCTGCGCATCTGTTCGCTAACAGTGTCTCTACTTGCTATACGGTTTGTAAGTGAACAGCATGGATCCTGATCAGATTGCGCGGATATGCAGGCTGGTCTGGATCCATGCTGGTCGCCATACCACTATGTTGGTTTTGTCGTGACGCGGCTCATTTAACTTTTAACATGTAAACACTGAACTGGATCGGGAAACAAGGATTGACAATTTTATTAAGATTGCTAAAATAATAATTGTAACCGTTTTTTATTGTACATAATAGGAATATTGCTATATCATTGTATTCTCTTTGTTTGATTGGACTGGTTGAAATTCATAGAAATCCCTAATCAAGGTATCATTATTTAACAAAACATATATTTATTAAATATCACAAGTAATAACAATACATCAATATGACTGTCAGACAGATCTTGAAACAAAATAAAGGGCTTTAAAAGCCCAGGCCACATACAAAAATAGTAGTCTATGCTTTGATAATGAGCTGACAGATAGGGGAATTGTGTAAAGGGTGGCTTAGCCTGTCTGTTGTGATAACATGTCTAAAAATTACATCATGGTATATTTTAGCGGTAGACAGACGTTTCACTATTGAGACGGTTCACACCAAGATGGTTCACACCAAGACATTTCACTGTTGTTTTGAAATAAGGTGTTTTTCTATTCTTTGATCCATTTTGATTAAAATAACACTTTAATATAACTAACTATTTGACCTTTTGTAAACATGGACTCAATAGGCAATTTCAATTTAAAGCATAACAATCTTGTGACAACAATTAACTATGAGTAACATGTTTTTTGTTGTTAATTTTAAACATGGGATAAAAAATTGTTAACATTTTTAATGCTAGTATAGTGCTTTTGCTATATATGTCAAAAATTTTAATGGCCACTGAAATCAGAAATATCTTTAAATTAAATTAGAAGCATTGGGACTTTTTCAATATTTGTCATGTATAATCATTTTTTGTGACTAAAATTCATTATTATATAAACAAAACTTATGGAGAAGTTTCTGTGTTTAAATTGGCTGTTGTCAAGAAATATTTTAATGGTCCAATAAACCACTGATTAGTAAAATGTTGATGCTTAAGTGCAGTGTTTATACAACTTATTTAATAGTGGTGTCAAACTGTTAGTTGATTGTCTCAGTGTTTATACAACTAAATGGGCGATGAGATAACACCACAATTACTTAAATTTGTTTAATGGCTACTGTTTAATAAATTGAAAATAATTTACTTTATACACATGCTTCGCATTTCATTGTTAAAGACTTACAAAAAATGATTATTATATAGTCAATATATTTAATATATTGATATTTTTTATTATTTGAATAATATTAATTACTTTACTGGTAGCGATTTCAATATTTAAACTGATACTTATAATAAGAAATCTATGTCTTTGTTGTTCTTTCTATGTTATTCTAATGTTTTTAATTTACTATAAATAGAATTTTCTCATGTTGTTACACTTATAATAAAAGTGATATTTCAGAAATTTGTTTTTCATTTACACCTCTTATCACTCAACCCATAATTAAATGAGTAATCTTCTAATAATTCGTATTAACAATACCATTGAAATCGACAAAATGAAACATTAAATTGAATTTCCTTTTTACACTGTTTGATATTAGTGATATTTGTTAACTTTCCTAGTAAACATCTCTAAAAATTGGGAGTGAAACGTCCATATAATTGACAAAATGGGAGTGAAACGTCTAGGTGTGAACAGTCTTGGGAGTGAAACGTCTCAATAGTGAAACGTCTTGGGAGTGAAACGTCTGACATTCTATTTTAGCCACCATAGAATTTATCTAGAAAAAAAATCTAGCTATTTTTTTTTGTACAAAAATATAGAAATAATACAATGTATAATTAGTAAAATGTTCACTATACATGTACAAATAATGAAACTATTAACAAATGTCGGTACAGCCGCGGTACGGTATTTAGAGGGTCACGGGTTCGAGTCCATGTCAGGATGCACTTTTTTCTCACTCTGTGACTGATATAACATTTGTATAGCCCAGGTAGAAATTAAATCACAATGCTAAGTAACCCTGGGAAATTCGAAGAAATATTTGCATACACAGTAGGTTTTTAACGATTCAGTATTTTAACAAGTAAAACGTGTAAGCGGCCGAATAGCTCGGAGGAACTCAAGAGCCGCGGAATGGTATTCCGAGTGTCAGGGGTTCGAGTCCCTGCCAGGCTGTTCCATATCAACATAAATCTGTCTAGAAAAATAGGGAGGAACTGTCTAAAATAATTATAGGATTCGGATCGGGTTCGGACAGTCTTTGATGAAAAGTCAGAAGATGAACTTGTAAAGGGGGTGGGGTGCTAGTCTGATTACCATCATTTGATGTCTGACGAACTTCATATCTAATATATATTGGTACGCATATAAACACCTGTTTGCTGAATTTAATATCAAAAATGTTGCAATTAATTAGTAACTTATATGCGTATGTAAACTAGGTTTAAACTAATTAATCTTCGGCGTAAAGCATGTAGAAATCTGACCAGTATTCACCGCGAGGTCACAAACTTTAAAACTTTATTGTAAACATCACAATAATACTTCTTTATATAATATTTCTATTCTTTGACAGGGACACAGAACATCTCTTACATGTTTAAGAAACAAGACATTTACATAATATATCTATCTAAGATATTCTTTTACTTCTGAATAGTAACAGACGCAAAACACGGTACTTAAGCGCTTAGACGAACGCAGACGCACGCTAAATAAGAAACGCACGCTTTCAGACGCACGATAAACGAAAAACGATACACGGAAAACGAAAAACGTTAAACGCTTGAAAACGATGCACGCTTGAGAAAGCGTTTCAGCAAACGCACGTTGCACGCTATACGCACGCACGTTACACGAAAAACGGACGCACGAAAAACGCTATTTTTGACAACCGAAACGTTCACCCTACTGTAAAGGAGCGTACTATTCTGTCATAGCGTAGTGAAACCGTGACAGATAAATTGTATTAGATATGTATGATTAACCAAAAATAGACAGTCGTTACGTACATTGTTCCATTTATACTGTCTTTAAATATACGACTGATGTCAGGCGATAACTAGTCTGGTCACACTACTGAGAACTTAAGTGACAAAACATGTTCTAGGGTAACAAAGGTGATAACTATTATGTCAGTTATATTTTGTGAAAACATTTTTATTAGTAAACATCTATGTTAGTAAAGTTTTCCACAAGTGTTAAATGCAACATCAGAATGCATGTTTAAGTAAAAAATTCAAAATATACCTTTCTTACAACTTATCTCTCACAACCTGTTATTTATGTATTTTATTTTGTCACATTATTTCATTAACACTTGCATGTTTTTTGGGGGTTTTTTTGGCATATAATTTGGTCATAAGTTTATGATAATAAAATTGTGTGAATTTCATACCATCTAGACAAGTAACAGGTATGACACAACATTTAAACATTTTGTTGTTTATTCATGCCCACACAATATTGATAGAAAAACTTATTTTGTAAGTTTGTTGGGAGTCATTTCTTGTAAAGTCCATATAAATATGACGAAAAAGTCAAACTGTCAGGAAATAAACCTGTAAAGATACTCTCATATCCACCAAGAAAATAGTTATGTAAGAATATCTATTTGCCTATCATTTTGAATCACGATGTGCTCATTTGTGTCTAGGAAATTGACAACAATCGTTTTCGGCATGGTATGCATACATATGCAAAATAATTTCCTTAAAAAAAATAAAATTGTCTGAAATGTCTCTAAAGGCTGACATAACGACAATCATTGGTGTCAGTAGGCAACGAGTAAGCTATTCATGAAAATAAATGTCAAACTACACTAGAACGAGTGTAAGAAAATTACCAAAGAAATCAAAGTTTAACTTTGGGAAACATCTAATATATACAGCGATGGAAGGCAAATTACCGTCCACGACCCTTGATCCTGTTTAATCAGTGTTCAACTCTTATACTTTACAATATAATAAGCAAGTTTCTTAACTTAAACGTGTTTTTTCTCTTTTTTTTTTCTTTTTTTTTTTGTTTTGTTTTTGTGCGCGCTGAGCAAATTTTATTTTGTTGAAGTTTTAAACATGAACATATGAAATGATATATAACATTTAACACGATCGGCAATGTAATTGTGAACTTGTATAATCTTGTATTTTAAAAACAGCTATTAGATTTTGGAAAATGCAATCGCAAAATGATGTATAATTTACATGCAAGTTATATTTATTACACAAACAAACATTATTGGGCTGTCCTTGCATATATCATCCCTTAAGATTATTAACAATATTTAGGATCTGGGGGTGGACTGATATTTGTCAATTTCTTTCGCGGATATCAAATATGACATTAATGAACGAGTGGGCTAAGTTGCGTGGAAATAGGTAACGGCAAAATCATATAACAGATTATTAAATGTCTCTCAGATACATAAAACGTGATTATCATTACTTCTATCAGTCCGCAAGATATATATTCCCATTGTTCCCTTAGGTGTAAAAAAGGCATGATAATAAAAAAATATGTTTCAAAAACATACACATATGTAGACCTAAAAATCGTTTTAATTAAGTTTGTTTTTTGTTTGTTTGTTTTTTTTGTTTGTTTGTTTGTTTGTTTTTTTGTTTTTTTTTTGTTTTTTTCATTTTTTTTTTTCATATTTTTTAAACTTTGGTCATTAATAGAGAGGAAACAATTATCTTCATTCATGAAACATTGCTTTTTCTCAGAAATCTATTGACACATTATATGAGACCTAAGGGAATGATTAAGGCTTTCTGAAAGAGGTAAAGTACAACAGATTTAATAAATGACGTTATTATGGAAAAAAAACTAGTACCCTGAGAAATAAAGACAATCTTCCTTTTTTAAATTACATATTATTATAAAAAATGTCTTGATAGAAAATATTCTCAAAATGTTTCAATTTTAACACTACGATTTCTTTAAGGTACAATATTATAAACGCTCTCATACTTTGAAAGGATTGGTTTAAATAATTGTTAACATTTACTATTGTCTTTTTGTAATAATTGCCTCCTCGGTGGAATTCATTGAGATTTTCCGATTAAAAAGTAAAGAACATCTGCATTGCAGCAAATTTGCGATACGAGATTAAAAGAGTGGTAAAATATTTGATATTATGAAACATATAATAAAAATAAACAGAATTAAAGGGACTCCACTCTTATCGGAATTGTCTACATCATAAGATTTGAATATCTAAATATAGATCACCATTTGAGAGCCTTTATTTTTCAGGGAACACTAACAATGTAAAATATTCTTAATCAGAATTAAATGTCAATGTGAATTAGAGTAAAGCTATATGCATTTAGACATTTCGGGATGTTAATTGTCTACGCAAGAGATTTCTAAGAAAACAAATTTGACAAATGACACATTTCAACAAAATAAGGAATGTCTTGGGGAAACGAAAACAACGCCGTTTACTTTCCTTACTCTTACAAACTTAAATTCCTTTAAATTAGAAACACTAGTATCCATACCCTATTTTTTCAATATATCTACACTATTACAAATAATGATGGTTGGTCCTAGAAATAAGTTCCAAAACTACCATTCTGTAATACAGGTCTGATTTCATGGTAAAACTTATCTGATCACACCACGGAAAAAATTTGCAGGTTGAACTTGCTTTGGAGAAACATAAATAAATGATAGTCAAAGATGCACGAGAAACATTTTTGTTTTCTTAATGATCTTTCAACACTTACAAATAAAATGATTTTAACTCTGTCAACATGGTCAAAATGTTTGTTTTTACCAGGTTTTTGCTGTTTATGCATATTAAATAGTAGTACGATGGCTCCCTTTTTAATTGTGCATTTTATTTGATTATCAATGTTCATATGAGGATCGGTGTCCTAGTGGTTAAGGTGTCTGCCTCACAACCCACCAATCATGGGTTCGACCCTTAATCAGGTAATGGCCGTGTTTCTTCATATGACACCATCACCGGTTGGTTCAAGAAAGCGGACTCGAAAGTGATTTATATCATTTGCAAGAACTTTTTTCGCAATCGAGCTTAAATAGACATGTTTAAACCAATGTTAAGACACAACCTATTATAAAAAACTAAATATCATGGTTCAAGGTGAAACTAACAAATTTTCCCACAGAAATTTATGCAATAACAGTTTAATATCAAATAGTTTATCATAATTCAAAAAAGAAAGGGAAACTCAAAACCTCCTCAAATGTATATACTGATATGGCCTCTGTGTTTAAGGTAGCTCGCTACTTTCCGACCGAAATATGACAACATGTCAGATCTTGATGATTTTTGGTATGCAAATATATAAATATGTGAGCTTTACTTCTGCAGTATTATTTTATAAATAAACAGCGTTACTATGACGTCAAAGCGCCCTCTATCGGTGGCGGTGAAATTGCGTCTTTTTTATCAATAAACCGGTCTGTTCTTATCAATTTTCATCCGATTTCATTCATTTTAATTTTATAATGTTCAGTAAATGTATGTCTTTGTAATGATGTCTTTCTTTAACATTTACTTAATAGTCTGCGATTTTACGTCATTTTTCTCTACGTTCTGACGTCCATATTTGATGCAAATATCGCGCGATATCGCAATAAAGATTGTGTAATAAAAAAAATTCAACACGGTGAATTTTGCTATAATTTTCCGGGCGTGTAGTGAGATAGTGAAGGAAAATATTTATGCAATAAAAATATAGGGTCAACGCGTAAGATATTTTGCTATTACTGTTTTAAAATAAAATAAAGGGTGAGTGAAACGTAATGATTTTGATGACGTTAATAGATGTTGGAGTTTAAAGAATAATACCAAAATAACAATTTTCTTACGTCAAACATTACGATAGTAAGTATAAACAACACAGGGACTTGATGAAATGTATATTTTTTAAAATGTTGATTATTTTCTCATTGAGCACATTTACAATGTTTAATCCGACAATCCCTTTTTAAATACTTTCCTAATTTGCAGGACACAGTCTCGTACATCTTTTAATTCTAATTTTATAATGTAATGTTGTTAAAGTGTTACATTATTATATGAATTAACTAGTTTCAGCGCAAAAAATAAGATTCACATATTGCTGTATGAATGAAGTAAGAATATTAGGTCGCTTAGCTTATACCCGTAGAACATTTATTTTACGTTACATTCAGCCACTCATACAGGCAGACGAGCCTCGATGTCAAAACACATCGTAACAATACAATTAAAATAGATATGCATACAAATGTGCCGAAATAAGTGATAAATAAAATTCAGAAATAATATTCAAATATGTTAAAGAGACTCCACTGAGGTTTTTTGACATGATGGAACTGAAAATATTTTTTTCCAGATAAATGTACCATTTGATGTAGGTTTAGACCATTAATCTTTGTGCAAAATTGCAGAGCATTCGCGCACTCCGTTTTTCCAAAATAATTATTCAAAATGAAAAGCGTTTAAACGCTTTTCACCCAAATCGGGCTAACAAAGGCATAAAAATACGTTTTTCAATTTATTTCAAAGTATATTTCTTAACTATCTTCGCATATATTTCTGTTTAAAGTGCCCCAGCTCAGTTATGTAAGAAATTCAAATGTTATGTGTTTGGCTTTTCAACCTCAGTGGAGTTCCTTTAAGAATATTTAAAAACAAACTGTACAAGAAACAAAAACCTTTATTTCATTTTTTTATTTTGCTTACCATTTTTAAGTCTGTGCAATACATAGATTATGTAACTATAATCTAATTAAAATGTCATGATAATTAGAAAATGAGCACTTATGTGACAAACTATAAACTATTTTGGAAGCAAAATCATACTGAATAAACAATATATCAGCATATTCGCAACTGCAGACTCGAATGTGAAACACCCAATATAACCATTACTCAACTCGGATTCATTACCGTGTTTTCATTACTGTACAGTATAACATAGCGACCCTCAAAGTATTATTTATTTCTAAAGAGTTCCACTACATTTAACCTCTGTAGAGCAACCACTCTAGGCAACAAAGGCATTTCTCTGTAAAGGTTATACTGTATATTTTAATTAAATACAAAATATAATTATTAAAGAACTGAATATGAATAATGTATTATGTTGACGTTATCTTGTTCATTTTTTAATACAATACAGTTTGCTTAAAAAAAAAACACCTCAAAACACACACCAAAACACACGTGTTTATGATGTAAATAATAAAGTGGACTTCAAGTGGAGATCATAATCAGGTTTTTAACTTTGAATATTCTTCTGTTGCCACGGTGTAATCGATAAAGTGGTCTTACGCTGAATTCGGAAGGCATGGATTCGAGACACGATTGCGTATTGCACTTATAGATTATCCTTAAGAATTGTTTACTGTGTATGAAATGTTTCAAGGTCAACCTCGGACTCCTGCCATTCATTTCCAAAGAGAAGTTGATACTGTGAGAAACACTGGTTTCGTTAAATTCTCTCCGCTATAATTGAAATACTGTTGAAAGCGGCGTTAAACCCAATATTAAAAAATAAGAAGATATAAAACATAAAATGCATAGTTCATTATTTTCATAGGCTCTACATAGCACTGCATTATGTGCAGACAAAAAACGAGCTTCTCCCACAACCATATTCACACAAATTGAGAATTCTACATAATCGCCTCCAATACAAGGGAATCTGTATTTATATGCAAAATTCTCCGCTTCTGAACATACAAAATAAATCAACGGATCTTTCGCCTCTAATCGAGAAATGATCGCGGCTTCAGGTCGCCTCAAAAATGCGCTAGTAAACGCATACCGCGAGTCAGCTAGTTTAAAATAAATAAGAATATCTGTAAGTATGTGAAATACGTGAGAAATTAAAGCCATAGCACGAGAGCGTGATTCCTGCTTTAAAACTGAGTATCACGCTTAGTGCAGGGTATTTAGCTGCGAGAGTAGAATGGAATAATTGATGGCTGTTAATAAATGAATTTTTATACGTGTAGAAAATTGTTGAATTAAATGTCTGCTAGTTTTTATAATATAATTAAGACTACCAGTGAATCATGACTTACGTACAAATCGTTGCTACTTCCAGTTGATCATATATTTTTGAAACGTAAATTTGATTCATTTCCTACCAGAGACATAGATGTTATCTATGTCACTGTTCCTACTAACCGATATATATATACAATTCAAAATTGCCACATATGATAACATGGAAGTTTGTGTTGTACCGACATACGCATAACATGATTATGTTTTTATAATTTCCACTTAGCCGGCCTTTTAATTATATTTTTCAATATTCTAAATTGTCTTTCAGTCCTCGAGGTATTTATATCCATTCGTTGCAGTTTTTCAGCGATTGATACCAACTTTGGCAGACAGTTATACCCTGATTTGTTGTACATGTATATAATTGAAGATATTCATCGAAATGCAGGCATCTGACAGGATTTTTAAGGAACATGTCTAAATACTATTGTTGTTGATGGTTTTCACACATTTTTATTCCTGTCAGTATGATATTTATCGAAAAAGTCGTAAAAATTTCCTTGAGAAAAATATTTGACGTCACCAAAAATCATTACGTTTTACTCACCCTTAATTTTATATTCAAATAGTAATAGCAAAATATCTTACGCGTTGACCCTATATTTTTATTGCATAAATATTTTCTTTTATGACTTCACTACACGTTAAAAAATTATAGCAAAATTCACCGTGTTGATTTTTTATTATTTCACAATCTTTATTGCGATATCGCGCGATATTTGCATCAAATATGGACGTCAGAACGTGAGGGAAAATAACGTAGAATCGCAGAGTATTAAGCAAATGTTCAAGAAAGACATCGTGACAAAGACATACATTTACTGAACATTATAGAATTAAAATGAAGGAAATCAGATGAAAATTAATAAGAACAGACCGGTTTATTGATAAAAAAGACGCAATTTCGCCGCCACCGATAGAGGGCGCTTTGTCGTCATAGTAACGCTGTTTATTTATAAAATAATGCTGCAGAAGTAAAGCTTACATATTTATATGTTTGCATACCAAAAATCATCAAGATCTGAGATATTGTCATATTTCGGTCGGAAAGTAGCGAGCTACCTTAAGTAGTAAATGTGTCTATGTTTTGTTAAGAAGAAAAACGTTGCAACAAAGGTACAGCTGACCAAGATGAAGGTATTATAAGGAATGATAATAAATATCTCGCAAGATACACATTACGACGGTTATTGAAATAAGTACAGACACAGGCAGCTTTGCATAACAGTTAAATGTCAAAAGAAAATTTTCTTTTACATTTGTAATTACTTTTATGAAAATAAGCCTTGACCTTCCCCTGAAATGAGACATTATTGAACCAAATAGTATAAATCAGCTGAGACATTTTATAAGCAATGAAAAGATATGTCATAAGATAAGCTTGAAAGTTCCATTATCAGTTTCAGTAAAGGATAATATTTGAAATGATGGCTGTGACACATATTTTAATTTATTGCAGTCTGAGAGTTGTTGTTGTTGTGAATGTTTGTGTGCGCGTGTGCGTGTGCGCGTGCGCGTGCGTGTATGTTTGTGTGTGTGTGTGTGTGTTTTTAATCAAACTGCAACTGCTTAATCATTATGATAAAGGATCGGTATTCCATTGTGTCTCAGCATGTGATGACGCTTTGTGTC